>NW_024716043.1:0-14471 GCF_018991925.1 Homarus americanus | reverse complement strand
GACTGAGGCTCATTAGGACTGAGAACCATTGGAAATGTGACTAATTAGAATTGGGGCCCATTAAAACTGGGACCCAATAGGACTGGGGCCCATTAGGACTAGGGCCCATTAGGACAGGGGTTCATTTGATAAGATGCCCACCTAGTAAAAGTGCAAAAGAGGGCATGCAAGATTATTCTCTCCCCTTCCTACTCCACATATCAAGAAGCGCTCAACACACTGACCCTTTCGACTCTCACTGACCATCACCACGACCACATCTGCAAATTTGCTAAGAAGCTTCTACACCATCCTCGACACCGGCTCCTACTACCACCTGAGATCCCTAGCCGAGAAATGCTGTTTGACACCACAACCGCATCCAGCCCATAAGTGCACGAACTGATCGCTATAAGAACAGCCCAGTCCCAACCATTGTAAAAATTATCAATAACTTGTAATAAACCAGTGTATTCACTCCCAGTAAATACTACTTCTTGCACTGTCACTATGTTGAAATGCACTGTAGTTTGAGCTTTTCCCCATCTAGTTATTATATATCTTATTTGTATCACTTATGTTACTTGTATATTATTTGTAATTCGAAACCCATTCCCCAAATATGTAACTGTATATTTTCAGCCTTCTGGCTGCCAAGCTCTTTCAATAAAACGTTAATTATTATTATTATTATTATTATTATTATTATTATCATTATTACACTTAATTCTACCAGTTGAATCACAGGTGATGGCCGTCAGCCACGGTAGTTGAACACCAACTCAAAACAAGGGTTCGACTCCCTAATGAGAAAAATGTCCAATAAACAACATTTCAGGTCGAGTTGTTTACATATTGAATGGGGGACGGCCATCTTGTTTCCCTTTTTCACTGGGGGATTCTGCCGGCCGGTGTCACGACATGGCCGCCGGAGCCCATATAGCCCCTTTGTTACTACTGCTGCCGGATACACCTGTGTTGTAACCATAGGTGTATCTGGCACCTATACACACCTGCCTCGAAGTCAGGTGTAACTACCACCTGTACACACCTGTACATCACACACCACAACACCTTCCACACTCCCAACCAAACTTAAAGCAATTATTATATATCTATAGTGTAACTAACTACACATTACAATACACTGAAATAATAAAACAAAAATATATTCAGAATCTAAGAGAAATATAGGAGAATAATCCTTAAATACAAACTCTATAAAACTTAATCTTGGTTACACCGCATTTTTTTCAGTAAGACAATATATATAATTACATTGGGCAGTCCATTACCACAAATTACACTGATAAACGGTACGTAATGGATACTGAATTACAAGTCTCATAACTAAGTCTGGCTAAAACAGTGGTAGACATTGTTTAGACATAAGCCAGTTGATTGCTGAGGTGTACATTAAACTAGTATGATAAAAATAGCAACCAATGATTTGAAGATTAATTAATGCAAATGTGAAATACCTAAGAGAATAACAAATAAATGAAATATACCAACGCGATAAATAAATAAGAATGAATGGAAAATTATTGAACAATAAAATGAAAATAAGAAAACGAATAAACAGTAAAATGAAAATAAGTAAGAATAAAAAAAAGAATAACAATTACTACAATAAAACTAAATAAAACTAAATAAACAGAAAAGAATAAGAAACACAATAAATAAATAACACAGCAACACAAACAACATCATTTACTGTGTTACTTCACATCAACGTGTCCAACATTTGTCTTGACTCCATTTTCGTGAATATAACACACATCCCGGTAAAAAAAAAAAACACCAACGACAACAATAAATAAATAAACATTAAAAATAAAGTCAATATATTTTCCCTAAGATTTTTTTTACTACGAAGTCAGGGCAAAAAGTTTGTATACAAATCTTCCTCAACATAATGCGGGGAAGCAGTTCTTTCACCACAGTTATACTCGTAGGTTATACTGTAGAGATCCCCGTGTTCAGAATACAGAGCCACTTATTGACGGTACAGTTACAGCCATTTATTGACGGTACAGTTACAGCCACTTATTGACGGTGCAGTTACAGCCACTTATTGACGGTACAATTACAGTCCAAACTTCTTGTACACTTGGGGGCGGTTGACAACATGTGAACGCTGCTTGCATTATAAATTGTCAGAATAAAAAACTAAAAAAAAAAATCCGATACTAAGAAAAAAACTGAGTAAATTAATGTTAAAATATCAATCTACCTTACCTACATCACCTCCTTAAGTAGATGGTATATTATCCAGCATGTCCAGGGAATACCCGAGGCACCGACTCTATTCAGAGATAGTGAAGAAAACAAATTAAGTGAAATAGTAGTGACTAGTAACGATGTTAGTAAGCAAATAGACAAACTAAAGCCTAATAAGTCACCTGGTCCCAATGAGATATTTGCCAGAGTATTACAGGAATGTAAGGAAGAGCTTAGTATGCCCTTAGCAAAGTTGTTTAACATGTCATTAAAAACAGGTGTAGTACCAGAATCCTGGAGGATAGCGAATGTAATACCGATTTTCAAGAAGGGGGATAGATCACTATCCTCTAACTACCGCCCAATCAGTCTAACATCAATAGTAGGCAAATTACTGGAAGCAATCATTTCAAACTCTATTCGAAATCACCTGGAGAAGCACCGATTGATCAATGATTCCCAGCATGGCTTCACAAGCGTTCGTTCTTGCCTAACTAATCTATTAACATTCTTTTCATCAGTTTTCGAATCGGTGGACGAGGGGCACAATTATGATGTGGTTTATCTCGACTTTAGCAATGCCTTCGACAGAGTCCCCCACGAAAGACTAATTAGAAAGGTAGAAGCTCATGGCATCAAAGGTGACATCCTTAAATGGATTAGGGCGTGGTTACAGGACAGGAAACAGCGAGTGAGCATTAACGGCACTAAGTCCCATTGGAGCAACGTCACAAGTGGAGTTCCCCAAGGCTCAGTACTTGGACCACTATTACTTATTATATACATAAACGACATAGATATCGGCATTGACAGCAACATAAGTAAATTTGCTGATGACACTGAAATAGGACGTGTTATCAAATCTGACGAGGACTCGGCAAACTACAGGAAGATCTAAACAAATTTTTCGAATGGTGTGAAAAATGGCAGATGAAATTCAACGTCTACAAATGTAAAGTACTCAGAATAGGAGATGTAAACAGGGAAACCAGATACCAGATGAACAACGATGCCATAGAGAAATCCGACTGCGAGAGAGATTTAGGAGTAATGATAAGTAGGAACCTTAAGCCAAGTAAACAATGTGTTTTTGCTCGTAACAAGGCTAATAAAGTACTTGGGTTCATACAAAGGAGTGTTAGTTACAAGACTAGCGAGGCCATCCTAAAACTGTATCTTGCTCTTGTGAGACCACACCTGGATTACGCAGTTCAGTTCTGGTCACCGTATTACAGAATGGATATAGAATCTTTGGAAAGAATTCAGAGGAGAATGACAAGACTAATCCCGGGCATTAGGAACCTTGAGTATAGAGACAGGTTAAAGCATCTTAATTTGCACTCCCTCGAGAGACGTAGAGCGAGGAGCGACCTGATAGAGGTGTATAAGTGGAAGACAGGGCTAAACAAAGGGGACATTACAAAGGTACTCAAATTATCCAACCAGGAGCGAACTCGTAACAATGGTTTTAAATTAGACAAATTTAGATTTAGGCGTGAAATAGGTAAACACTGGTTTGGAAACAGAGTTGTGGATGAATGAAACAAGTTACCAAATATCATCATTAACTCGAATACGCTGAATTGCTTCAAACATAGGTTGGATGCTCATATGAGCAATAGGGGTTGGGTGTAAACGGGACTGCCCAGTATGGGCCAATAGGCCCGCTGCAGTTTCCTCCATTCTTATGTTCTTATGTTCTTATGTATTGTCTAAAATAATACAGTATAATTGGTTATTTTACTTCAATTATGACTTTGTGTGATAATAGGACATAGTACCATAATAAACCTTTTCTCGAACTGTTAAATAACTCAACAAAATAATAATAATCCATTCTAAACAACTGATTATCAGACGTAGATGTCATAATTCAGCTCATCATAATTATCCATACACTCTCGTGTATAAATTCCACCGTCAAAATTTGTATTGTCGGAAGAAGTTTTACTGTCTGAATGTCTGTCTAATTCTACAAAAACTCTCCGTTAGTATCCGTCTATTTCCTCTGTTACCTCATCACTTAAGAGTATTACAAAATATTACCACTGACTGTAACACCTGATGTGCAATGTGCATACTCATATTTATAATCCTGTGTATTTTGTAACTGAAAGAAAATACAGGTACAGGAATATTTAGTTACTCTTGCGGTATACAAAATCATACATCTATCTATCTATCTATCTACTGTATCTATCTATCTATCTATCTATCTACTGTATCTATCTATCTATCTATCTATCTACTGTATTTATCTATTTATATCAATTTTATTAACTCACCTGTACCATTAATCATCAGTATATTTATCTTAATCTTCTTCCCATTTTGATTTATTCCTCTTAACAATGTATGTATCTACACCCACAAACATACCTACTATCCACTCCCAAACACCCACAAACAAACCTACTATCCACTCCCTACACCCACAAACATACCTACTATCCACGCCCTACACCCACAAACATGCCTACTATCCACGCTCTACACCCACAAACATACCTACTATCCACGCTCTATACCCACAAACACACCTACTATCCACGCCCCACACCCACAAACAAACCTACAATCCACGCCCCACACCCACAAACAAACCTACTATCCACGCCCCACACCCACAAACAAACCTACTATCCACGCCCCACACCCACAAACAAACCTACTATCCACGCCCTACACCCACAAACAAACCTACTATCCACTCCCTACACCCACAAACAAACCCACGGTCCATGCCCCACACACCCACAAACAAACCTACTATCCACGCCCCACACCCACAAACAAACCTTACTATCTTAACACGCCCCCACAACTCCACAAACAAACCCTACCATCCACGCCCCACACCCAACAAACAAACCAACTATCCACGCCCTGGCTCCACAAACAAAACCCACTATCCACGCCCCACACCCACAAACATACCTACTATCTACTCCCAAACACCCACAAACAAACCTACTATCCACTCCCTACACCCACAAACATACCTACTATCCACGCCCTACGCCCACAAACAAATTTACTATCCACGCCCTACACCCACAAACAAACCTACTATCCATGCCCTACACCCACAATCAAACCTACTATCCATGCCCCACACCCACAAACAAACCTACTATCCACGCCCCACACCCACAAACAAACCTACTATTCACGCCCTACACCCACAAACAAACCTACTATCCACGCCCTACACCCACAAACAAACCAACTATCCACTCCCTACACCAACAAACAAACCTACTATCCACTCCCTACACCCACAAACAAACCTACCATCCATGCCTCACACCCACAAACAAACCTACTATACACGCCCCACACCCACAAACAAACCTTCTATCCACGCCCTACACCCACAAACAAACCAACTATCCACTCCCTACACCAACAAACAAACCTACTATCCACGCCCTACACCCACAAACAAACCTACTATCCACGCCCTACACCCACAAACAAACCTACTATCCACGTTCTACACCCACAAACACACACTACCCACCACCTACACCCACAATAGAGTAAAGGAGGAATACAGAGTGTACTTACTCAGGGTAGCCATACCACTCTGGGTGGTTGATCCTTAGTGCAGCAGGAAAGAGAAAATTATAAGTGGGTCATTCTATTCCTCGTGTGATGGATGGAAGGATGGATGGATGGATGGATGGATGGATGGATGGGAGACTGAATGGGAGGATAGATGGGTAGATGGGTGACTGAATGGGATGAGAGATGGGTATGTGGGTGAATCAGTGGATGGATAAACAGCTAACTGGATGAATGGACATATGGACTTGGATGGCATATTTGGATGTAAAACCCTACGATATGAAGAACATTTTGGACGTATAAACCCATGACAATTAACACCATTTTGGACTTACATCACAGGAAACAGGTAAAACATTTCTGTGATCGTCCTTCAATAATTCCATACGCCAACCTTACCTGCATTTATCTCAATTACAGTATAAAATTTTAGTGTTAATTTCAGCATCGGAATCAATCAATCAATCTCTCTCTCTCAAGATGGAAAATTTCATGACGAAAAATCCGATGAAAACTCGACCCTGTTTATACGTGTTGCTTCGAGGTTTTGCTTTCACGTTAACCTCATGTTTCGTTTCGATAAATGACACATATCACAGGAGGTGAACTACAAACTGAACTTTGACCTGACACCAACGACCGACCGACGGAAGATGGGGCTTCGGGTTTAGTCGTATCCCATTTGAGAGTTTTATGAATGTGAAGCCCCGAATTAGTCAACAAACCCTACAGCTCAATTTGGATTCGAACTTGTGCATCTTGTTCTTGAATCAGAACCTTATCTCACACATATATAGGGGTTAGGTTAGGTTGGGTTGGGTTAGGTTGGGTTAAGTTGGGTTGGGTTAGGTTAGATTGGGTTAGGTTAGGTGAGCCGTGTCCATCACAACCAGACAATTATCCCCGTCCACCAGATCTTCCCTTTAACAAATCAGGCCGCACCTCGATTATGCGGTTCAGTTCTGGTGCCCCTATTATAGAATGGATATAAATTCACTAGAGTCGGTGCAGCGAAGAATGACAAAAATGATTCCCGGACTTAGAAACCTTCCATATCAGGATAATGGTAATAAGTATATGTTTAATTTCCAGTATTTGTCTTTAGCAATTAATTTTACTGACTGCAATCTCTTCTTTGCCAGAGACAGGATGGCATATATGAGCAGCCATGTTTGTAACATACTTAAGATATTATAACAGCATTCATAATATATTACGTTAAATTGTAATGATATAATACTACATGTTCATAGGTTATTAGTCATGTTTTAAGTTACTTAGGAGTTAATGGTAATACGCCTGTGGTTCATTACTCCGCTCTTTGATAAAACTTCTTTAATGGCATAAAACTTATAATAAACCGTTCAGAAAAAATTACACCACAGTTCCTTAATATAGTTTATAAGGATTATTACGATGTATGGTGTCAAAAATTAACATGAAATTTTTACGGGATTACTTAAGCTCCTACACTAAAACCTGCCGACCTAACCTAACCTTTTTTACCCACCTCCACCTACTTACCTAACCTGACATAATCTAACCAAACCTGACATAATCTAAACTAACCTGACATTATCTAACCTAACCTGATATAATTTCACCTAACCTGACATAATCTAACCTAACCTGACGTAATCTAACCTAACCTGACGTAATCTAACCTAACCTGACATAATCTAACCTAACCTGACATAATCTAACCTAACCTGACATAATCTAACCTAACCTGACATAATCTAACCTAACTTGACATAATCTAACCTAACCTGACGTAATCTAACCTAACCTGACATAATCGAACCTAACCTGACATAATCGAACCTAACCTCCCCGTCTGACATAAGCTAACCTAATCAAACCTAACTTTCCCACCTACCGACCGTAACCTATCTACTTATTACCTACCTAACCTAACTTAACTTAATCCAACCTGACGTAATCTAACCTAACCTATTGAAACTTAACTTAACCACCTACCTCATCTAACACCACTTTGTAATCTCTTTGCACTACCGCTCACAGGATGAGTATGGGGGCACAATAAATTAGCCGCTAACTGGCAAAATTAACAAAACTAACCTAACCTAACCCAACCTGACTTTACCTAACCTGATCTGATCTATCCAACTTAAACACCTTAGAATATATAATAAAGCCGCTAGGTTAATTTAGGCTAAATATGGTTGATACATATTTCGTTTTGACAGAAATTCCCGGCAAAATAACGTATCTATATTGAGAACCACCGCCATGTTGGTTCCATGTTAACAAGACACGGATACACTACAGAATAACCCGCGTTCGTTTAACCTCAATTACTACAGTTTACTTTATAATCTACTTCACAATCTTCACTACATCTCACTTCACAATCTTCACTACATCTCACTTCACAATCTTCACTACATCTCATTTCACAATCTTCACTACATCTCACTTCACAATCTTCACTACATCTCACTTCACAATCTTCACTACATCCCACTTCACAATCTTCACTACATCTCACTTCACAATCTTACGCTGCCTTTACTTCACAATCTTTACCACTCTTACTTCACAATCTTCACTACATCCTACTCACAATCTTCACTACATCTCACTTCACAATCTTCACTACATCTCACTTCACACCTTCACTACATCTCACTTCACAATCTTCACCACTTCCCTCAATTTCACAATCTTCACTACATCTCGCTTCACAATCTTCACTGCATCTCACTTCACAATTTTCACTACATCTCACTTCACAATCTTCACTACATCTCACCTCACAATCTTTACTACATCTCACCTCACAATCTTCACTACATTTCACTTCACAATCTTCACTACATCTCACTTCACAATCTTCACTACATCTCACCTCACAATCTTCACTACATTTCACTTCACAATCTTCACTACATCTCACTTCACAATCTTCACTACATCTCACTTCACAATCTTCACTACATCCCACTTCACAATCTTCACTACATCTCAATTCACAATCTTCACTACATCTCACTTCACAATCTTCACTACATCTCACTTCACAATCTTCACTACATCTCACTTCACAATCTTCACTACATCTCACTTCACAATCTTCATTACATCTCACTTCACAATCTTCACTACATCTCACTTCACAATCTTCACTACACCTCACTTCACAATCTTCACTACATCTCACTTCACAATCTTCACTAACACCATCCTTCATCACTACATATAACAACATCCATCATCACTACTTATAACACCATCCATCATCATCACTACATATAACACTATCCATCATCACTTCATATAACACGATCCATCATCACTACATATAACACCATCCACCATCACTACATATAGAACCATCCATCACGACATATAACACCATCCAACATCACTACATATAACACCAACCATCATCACTACATATAATATCATCCATCATCACTACATATAACTCCATCCATCATCACTACATATGACACCATCCAGCATCACTACATATAACACCACCCATCATCACTACATATAACATCATGCATCATCAGTACATATAACACCATCCATCAACACTACATATAAAACCAACCTATCATCACTACATATAATATCATCCATCATCACTACATATAACACCATCCAACATCACTACATATAACACCACCCATCATCACTACATATTACATCATCCATCACTACATATAACTCTATCCATCATCACTACATATAACACCATCCAGCATCACTACATATAACACCAACCATCATCACTACATATAACATCATGCATCATCACTACATATAACACCATCCATCATCACTACACATAAAACCATCTTATCATCACTACATATAACATCATGCATCATCACTACATATAACACCATCCATCACTACATATAGAACCATCCTATCATCACTACATATAATACACTCCATCATCACTACATATAACACCATTCAACATCACTACATATAACACCACCCATCATCACTACATATAACATCATCCATCATCACTACATATAACTCTATCCATCATCACTACATATAACACCATCCAGCATCACTACATATAACACCAACCATCATCACTACATATATCATCATGCATCATCACTATATATAAAACACCATCCATCATCACTACATATATTACCCTCCTATCATCACTACATATAACACCATCCATCATTACTACATATAACGCCATCCTTCATCACTACATGTAACACCATCCATCATCACTACATATTATAACACCATCCATCATCTCTACAAACACCAGTCCTCAATACTATAGTGATAAACAGAGCTTCATTTTGTTGTCAATTTCTTTAAATTCCAACCTTATTAAACCGTAATTCTTTCTGTATGGTCAAATTTTGATTTGACCTCCGTGAGAGAGCTGTTAGTGTCAGTACATCACAATGGTGTTCCGACGCACTGTATCGAAGGTGTCTGAGGTGGAGGTGAAGGCTTGCAAGGATTTCGTTGTAGACTTCGACACCAGCTTTGTGGTGGTTGCAACAAACATCTACCCTGGTGTGGCCCCTAAGCAGATTCGACCATTGTTTGAGGAATGTGGACAGATCGACCTATTTGTGATGCCCGCAAAAGACAACAAAAATGAACACTATGGCTTCGCATACATCCGATACTTTGACGAAGCCTCCTGTGATAAGGCTGTTGGACGATTGGATGGTGACAGCATTGGCCGCAGCCGAAAATCAACTAACAAGCTGGAAGTTAACTACTACAGTGCCCATGGTACCTTGAATAACCTTGACCGCCAAGCTGCTGAGTTCATTGTTCTATCCAATGTTGCCTACCAACAACCCGCCTCTATCCTTAAGAAGACCAACGTACGCACTACCGTTGCCAAGTCAGTTACCTTCAATTATGACAATTTGGGCGACATCAGGGAGCGCGAAACCTCCACAGCTACTTACACTCTGTCTGTACCTCCCAACCAATGAATCTAACTCAACTGCTGCCATCGAATAAGAAAATGTCACCAATAGTTGTACCTCTGGGAACCTGGAGGGAGGCACCAACCCCTGATGAAGGCTCAGTAATATCTACCATGTTATTTAAACACTTATAACACATATAACATCATCCATCATCACTACATATAACACCATCCATCATCACTACATATAACACCATCTATCATCACTACATATAACATCATCCATCATCACTACAGATCGGTAGAGTAGTTTTCGAGATTCTCGTGCGGACACACAAGCAAACACACACACACACACACAAACAGACATACTTCTTTGTTTTATATCGATAGAAGATAGATCATCACTACATATAACACTGCCCATCATCACTACATATAACATCATCCATCATCACTACATATAACACCACCCATCATCACTACATATAACATCATCCATCATCACTACATATAACATCATCCATCATCACTACATATAACACCATCCATCATCACTACATATAACATCATCCATCATCACTACATATAACACCATCCATCATCACTACATATAACATCATCCATCATCACTACATATAACACCATCCATCATCACTACATATAACACCATCCATAATCACTACAAGATCGGTATAGTAGTTTTCGAGATTCTCGTGCGGACACACAAACAAAAATACTGTTACGGTTGGGGGATTTAGAATATAGTTATACGTCTACCCCAGATCCCAACAGGTAACAACAATAAAAAAAAAACAAAGACAATCGGACTATAAAGGGTAGACAAAGGATGCGAGTTTTCGTTGTATATAATAGAGTACCATAAATCATAACAAAATATTCAGCTTATAAATTACCCCATAACTTAAACTTAACCTAATATTAACAGTATATACATATTAATACAACAAGCAATTTTTGAAGCAGAAGTGGACGTGGGGAGATAATACAAGACCATGTACCTAAATTGAGGGAGCTGAGATATGGCTGACGAGTAAGGCTGAGTATTGTAGAAGACGGTAGGTAGTCACTGCACGTAGGTTTAGAGGATAGATGATCCTGTGGTCACTTCCCAGAGCCAAGTGCCCTCTCCTCGAATTGGAGCTGACAAAGAAGACTGAGGAGGTGACGCAACAACCAGGATAGGGAGAAGGGAAACCTCGGAGTGGTAACTAAGACGAGTCATACTCGTGTCTCGTCCCTAGATGGCGTTGCTCGGGGTGCTGGGTAGGTAGATCAGGACAATAGATGGCGTGGTTCGTAGTGCTGGGTGGAGGGGTTCGTAACACCCCCCCTCCAAAGACCTCCGTGGCGCGGGCGCGAAGGAGGTGATCACCTGGTGCGTCTGGAGAGTAGCTGCTGCATTTCCACTGGAGCTCGGGATAAGGAGTCTGCAATCAGGTTATCGACCCTTTATGTGCTGCCGGACTTGTAGATTGGGGCTGGGTGAGGAGGCCAAGCGGAGAGATTCTGCTGGTTGGAGGTGTCTTGTTGGTTTACTGGATGAGCGTGAGTGGAGTTATGGTCGGTGAAGACTAGGAGTTGTTTGTGGGCTAGACTGGGTAACATTCAGAGCTTCTTTTGTGCCAACACAGAGCCAAGGCCTCCTTCTCTATGGTCAGTAGTTGGTCTGATGGTTTTTCAACTTGGCGGAGTAATATGCCACAGGGTGAAGAACATCAGTGGTTGGGTCGGGTTGTAGGAGCACAGCCCCCACTCCGACACCACTAGCGTCGATTTGCAGATGGAAGGGCGAGGTGTAGTCAGGGGGGTGGACTACAGGCTTGGAGGCAAGGAAGGCTTTGAGGCGGTGGAAAGACTGGTCGCACTTCTGGTTCCAGATGTAAGGGACCGCAGAACTGGTAAGGTCTGTGAGGGGTCCGGCCACGCTGGAGAAGTTACTGCAGAACCGACGGTAGTAGCCGCACATCCCAAGGAAGCGCATGAGTTCCTTCCTCGTCCTTGGAGTGGGGAAGGACAAGATGGCTCTAACGTTTGCGTCCTTGGGTCTCACCATACCATGCCCAACGATATGTCCCAGGTAAGTCACTGAGGCCGGCAAAAAGCAGGTTAGCCAAGGTTTATGGTGAATCCAGTCTCTTCCGCAGTCATTGCAAACAGTATCTCAAACGCGCAGATGTTCGTCCCAGCTGTCCGACACCACCACCAGGTCATCCAGGTAAGCGAACGTCCACCTAGGTCCTAGATTAGGAAGTTGATGGCCCTCTGGAATGTGGCGGAGCATTAGAAAAGCCAAACGCCATAACCAAATATTGAAAAAAGACCAAATGGAGTTATAAATGCCGAGATTATTTTTGGCCCTATCCGTGAGTCACTTGATAATATCCTTTCAATAAGTCCACCGTACTGATAAATTGCTTTACCTATGCTGTCTATTATATCTTCAATCAAAGGTAAAGGGTAGGAGTCTGAGACAGTGACCTGGTTCACTTTACGATAATCGGTACAGAAACGAAAAGTGCCATCGGGTTTTGGAATGAGAAGGCAAGGTGAAGCCCAGGGGGAGGTACTAGGCTCAGCTAAGTTATGTTTTAACAAAAAATCTACCTCCTTTTTCATAATCTCTTTTTTGTGTGGATTTAGTCGATAGGCTGATTGCCTAATGGGTTGTACATCATCTGAGATTAGCTTAATATCATGTTTAAGTATATTGCAAAAACCTGGGAGGTCTGACGTGACTTTAGGAAATGTTGATAATAACTTAGTGAGATCTTTTGCTTGAGATGGATTCAAAACAGAAAAATACTCATCCAAGTTGTTGAGTATGTGACTGTTAGCAGGGTTTTCTTTAGGTAGAGGGAAGTCTAAATTCTCCAATAGGTCCATGTCATCTGTCTCCGGCTCCGGCCCTGACAAAACCGTATGTAATACAGGTAGGCTCATAGCCTCTGGGATGTCTTCCCTCTGACTGCCTGGAGATGGTAAGAAGTTTCATGAGATTAATGTGAACAAGTTGTGAATCTTTTCTGCGATCAGGGTATGGACTATATAGTTGAGAGGAGATAGTTTATTAGCAGCTATAGGGACCAATGGCTTTGCTTTTAAGGAGAACGCAGATGGGTGAAAAGAATGTACTTTGTCACCTGGAGAAAATGATCTTTTAACTAATTTAGGTTGGGACTTCACCATTTTGTCTTGGACTTTTTTTAAGTTTGACTGAGCAATGGTTCGGACTTCAGTTAATTTGTCCCGTAAAGTGTCAATGTATTGGGAAACTGTTGCGGGCTTAATAGATGGAGTATCAAACCACTGCTCCTTTACTATTTTAAGGGGTCCCCTAATTTGTCTCCCATATAGTAACTCGAGCGGGGAGAAACCCAATGACTCCTGGGGACATTCCCTGATGGCAAAGAGTAACAAGTCTATGCTTTCATCCCATTCCTTTTGGTGTTCTATACAGTATTTTTTGAGCATTGATTTGAAAGTTTGATGGAACCGTTCCAAGCAACCTTGGGATTGTGGTGGTAAGCCGAAGATGTACAATGGTCCACACTGAGGTCTTTCATCACCTGTTTGAAAAGATTGCTCGTAAAATTGGTGCCCTGATCGGATTGGATCTCTTTAGGAATGCCCACTGAAGTGAAAAGGTGCAAAAGATGTTTGATTACGTTTTTTGAAGTGATGCTTTTAAGGGGAAAAGCCTCAGGATAACGTGTACTGGTATCCCATAACTGTGAGCGAGAATTGATTTCCCTTCTTAGTCTTTAGT
>NW_024716042.1:0-10664 GCF_018991925.1 Homarus americanus | reverse complement strand
GTTTGATGAACTTAGATTAGGTTAGATATTATTTAACTCTGAGTCATGGGTACTTATTGGATACTTGCAGAATAACTTGTTATAACTTGGTCCTAACAAAGGCGGAGTCTAAGCAAAAATGTTCACTTGACCTCATATTTGGATTTCATTACTGAAGGATATTTACAGCTATACCACATTAATAAGGTCTATCTGCAAGTTTATTCAGTCATAAAAAAAAATATACCCTAAATGTGGACAATAAAAATCTTCTATTTTGGTACAAATTACTTGAAAAGTTGTAAGAAGACAAAAGCTGCATCTCTTCCATAAAGCGAGAAATAGAACAGCCAAGCCTCTTCTTTTCGTAAAAAAAAACTAATATTGTATTTTAGTATGTTGATGTACAAAACATTTTCTTCATTATTCTATGATAAAACAAGTCTAACAAGCATTATTAAAACATATATTATTAATTTTTTTTCATGCAATCCGGAAATAGCGACTACTATATCCAGGTTGATCGTGTTGAGGTCCTGTAAGTTACAGGCTAGATAACGAGCTCATTTACGGAGTTCGATGCCAAATATTTGTTTTGAGAATCCCGATCGGAGACTGTAAGTCCAGTTACTTGGTAAACAAGTAGATACAGTGAAATAAACTGCTGTACCTAAATATTATGTAACTCAAAATATATTCCCAAAACAGCACGTTTACAGATGAAAATAAAAAAAAGCATAAATAATACAAACAAAATCAATTAATATGTTTTTTATTACAGTATTTTTAAATATCAGAAGCGTAGGTTCAGCGCTTCTTTTGTGTCTTTTCCCGGTGAAGATGTAGTCTCCCCATGGCAGGTACTGGTCCTTTTGTACACGGCAGAAAGTGGTAGTTTCCTTCTTCTTCTTGTTGTTTTGGGTCTTGTTGTTTTGGGTCTTAGTGTGGTTTGTGGTCTGCAGTTTGTTAGATCGGGGGCCCTTCTCCTTCATCTGGCAAGGCTTCACCTCCACCTTAGTCACCTTCGATACAGTGCATCGGAACACCATTGTGATGTACTGACACTAACAGCTCTCTCACTGAGGTCAAATCAAAATTTGACCATACAGAAAGAATTACGGTTTAATAAGGTTGGAATTTAAAGAAATTGACAACAAAATAAAGCTCTGTTTATCACTATAGTAAAGAGGGATGGTGTTTGTAAAGATGATGGATGGTGTTATAATATGTAGTGATGATGGATGGTGTTATATGTAGTGATGAAGGATGGCATTATATTGTAGTAATGATGGATGGTGTTATATGTAGTGATGATAAGAGGGTAATATATGTAGTGATGATGGATGGTGTTATATATATATATATTGATGATGCATGATGTTATATGTAGTGATGATGGTTGGCGTTATATGTAGTGATGCTGGATGGTGTTATATGTAGTGATGATGGATAGAGTTATATGTAGTGATGATGGATGATGTTATATGTAGTGATGATGGGTGGTGTTATATGTAGTGATGTTGGATGGTGTTATATGTAGTGATGATGGATGATATTATATGTAGTGATGATAGGATGGTTCTATATGTAGTGATGATGGATGGTTTTATATGTAGTGATGATGGATGATGTTATATGTAGTGATGATAGGTTGGTTTTATATGTAGTGATGATGGATGGTGTTATATGTAGTGATGATGGATGGAGTTATATGTAGTGATGATGGATGATGTTATATGTAGTGATGATGGTTGGTGTTATATGTAATGATGTCTGATGGTGTTATATGTCGTGATGGATGGTTCTATATGTAGTGATGGTGGATGGTGTTATATGTAGTGATGATGGATCGTGTTATATGTAGTGATGATGGATAGTATTATATGTAGTGATGATGATGGATGGTGTTATAAGTAGTGATGATGGATGTTCTATGTAGTGATGAAGGATGGTGTTAGTGAAGATTGTGAAGTGAGATGTAGTGAAGATTGTGAAGTGAGATTTAGTGAAGATTGTGAAGTCAGATGTGGTGAAGATTGTGAAGTGAGATGTAGTGAAGATTGTGAAGTGAGATGTAGTGAAGATTGTGAAGTGAGATGTAGTGAAGATTGTGAAGGGAGATGTAGTGAAGATTGTGAATTAAGATGTGGTAAAGATTGTGAAGTGAGATGTAGTGAAGATTGTGAAGTAAGATGTGGTAAAGATTGTGAAGTGAGATGTAGTGAAGATTGTGAAGGGAGATGTAGTGAAGATTGTGAAGTAAGATGTGGTAAAGATTGTGAAGTGAGATGTAGTGAAGATTGTGAAGTGAGATGTAGTGAAGGTTGTGAAGTGAGATGTGGTGAAGATTGTGAAGTGAGATGTGGTGAAGATTGTGAAGTGAGATATGGTGAAGATTGTGAAATGAGATGTAGTGAAGATGTGAAGTGAGATGTAGTGAAGATTGTGAAGTGAGATGTAGTGAAGGTTGTGAAGTGAGATGTAGTGAAGATTGTGTAGTGAGATGTAGTGAAGATTGTGAAGTGAGAGGTAGTGAAGATTGTGAAGTGAGATGTAGTAAAGATTGTGAAGTGAGATGCAGTGAAGATTGTGAAGTGAGATGTAGTGCAGATTGTGAAGTGAGATGTAGTGAAGATTGTGAAGTGAGATGTAGTAAAGATTGTGAAGTGAGATATGGTGAAGATTGTGAAGTGAGATGTAGTGAAAGATTGTGAAGTGAGATGTAGTGAAGATTGTGAAGTGACATGTATTGAAGATTGTGAAGTGAGATGTAGTGAAGATTGTGAAGTGAGATGTAGTGAAGTTTGTGAAGTGGGATGTAGTGAAGATTGTGAAGTGAGATGTAGTGAAGATTGTGAAGTGGGATGTAGTGAAGATTGTGAAGTGAGACGTAGTGAAGATTGTGAAGTGAGATGTAATGAAGATTGTGAAGTGATATATCGTGAAGATTGTGAAGTGAGATGTAGTGAAGATTGTGAAGTGAGATGTAGTGAAGATTGTGAAGTGAGATGTAGTGAAGATTGTGAATTGAGAAGTAGTGAAGATTGTGAAGTGGGATGTAGTGAAGATTGTGACGTGAGATGTAGTGAAGATTGTGAAGTGAGATGTAGTGAAGACTGTGAAGTGAGATGTAGTGAAGATTGTGAAGTGAGATGTAGTGAAGATTGTGAAGTGAGATGTAGTGAAGATTGTGAAGTGAGATGTAGTGAAGATTGTGAAGTGAGATGTGGTAAAGATTGTGAAGTGAGATGTGGTGAAGATTGTGAAGTGAGATTTGGTGAAGATTGTGAAGTGAGATGTGGTGAAGATTGTGAAGTGAGATATGGTGAAGATTGTGAAGTGAGATGTAGTGAAGATGTGAAGTGAGATGTAGTGAAGATTGTGAAGTGAGATGTAGTGAAGGTTGTGAAGTGAGATGTAGTGAAGATTGTGTAGTGAGATGTAGTGAAGATTGTGAAGTGAGATGTAGTGAAGATTGTGAAGTGAGATGTAGTGAAGATTGTGAAGTGAGATGTAGTGAAGATTGTGAAGTGAAATGTAGTGAAGATTGTGAGCTGAGATGTAGTAAAGATTGTGAGGTGAACATAAGAACATAAGAACATAAGAAAGTGGGATACTGCAGGAGGCCGACTGGCCCATACAGGGCAGATCTCTTTCACACCCATCCCAGCACTTCCATGTGCCTATCCAACTTCGTCTTGAAGCTCCCTAGCGTCCCCGATCCTACTATAGCACTCGGTAGCCTATTCCACATATCCACAACTCTATTACCAAACCAGTGCTTGCCTATATCCTTTCTGAATCGGAATTTCATTTAATTTAAAGCCATTTGTTCTAGTTATTTCGTTATTACTGAGCTTCAGAATACCTTCCATTTACCCTGTTAATCCTAATTTCACCCACTTGCACACCTCCTCATCATATTCCCCCCAATCCCCACGCCTTAATGAATGTAAGCTTCAAGCTAGCCTTCATGGTGTTTCTCAATATTATGGATCATTTTTGCCATTCTTTTCTTGTACTCTTCCAAAGAACTCCATGTCCATCTCCATATAAGGACACCAGAACTGAACCGCATAATCCATGTGTGGCCTCACTAATGCTAGGTAAAGTTTCAAGATAACGTCAGCAGTTCTGTTACTCACAGACGTAGATATGAACCCAAGAATCCTGTTTGCCTTGTTGCGAACGCTAATACATTGTTTTCTAGGTTTCAAGTCGTTGCTAACAAATACACCTTGATTTTTTTCACAAACTGAGTTTTCTATTTCCGTGTTACCTAGTTTATACTTAACGTTTGTATTCGTCTTCCCTATCTGTAGTACCTTGCATTTATCACTATTAAAATTCATTTGCCAGTCTACTGACCACTCATGTAAGGTATCTAGATCTCTTTGAAGGTGTTCAAAGTCACTGTCTGAATTTATCACTCTCCCCATTTTGGTATCATCTGCAAATTTACTAATCACTAGTTATGCCCAAATCAAGACTTATTAATGAATATAAACAGCAGAGGGCCTAATACAGATCCCCTGGGGAACTCCGCTGACCAAGACTCCCCAGTCTGACTTTAATCCATTTATGCTGACTCTTTGTTTCCAACAATTGCTAACCATGACCTAACCATTTTAATACTGATCCACCTATTCCATGTGCTCACTCATCAATCCTCATGAGGACCTCATCATCGCTTTAATGGAAATTCAAATAAATATATCATATGACTTATCATTATTCACCGCTTCAAATACTTTGAGAAAAGCTACAAATTTAGAGACAAGAACGTCCCTGGGTGAACCTGTGCTGAGAAGAATGAATTAAGTTGAATGTTTCAAGGTGGCTTCTGATTTTCGTAGCAATAATTGACTCTAGCAACTTGCCTATGATTGACGTGAGACTAATGGGACGGTAATTTGATGCAATTGATTTATCACCTTTTTTGAAAATTGGAACTACATTTGCAAGTTTCCAAGCTTCTGGCACTAGGCCCGATTCTAATGACTTATTAAATAAAACTGCTAATGGATTACTCAACTCATCTCTACATTCTTTTAATATTCTATATATACCCTGCCTGACCAGGCGATTTATGAGGCTTCAGTTTATTAATTACTTGCTAATATCGTTACTTAGTAATATTGATATTCATCAACATATTTTCTTATACTGTCGTTATATACCTTATGAACTTCTGGAAACTGTGCTAGGTTTTCATTTGTGAATACGGAGCGAAAATGACTATTTAACGTACTATACATTTCTAACTCATCATCAGTCATTTCTCCTGTCATAGTTTTAAGGGGACCTATTGTATCTCTAACCTTTGATTTATACAGTTGATAAAAAGCTTTCGGGGTATATTTCGATTCGTTTGCTACCTTGATTTCATAATTTCTCTTTGCTTTCCTAATTTCTGTTTATACCTGTCTTGTTAGGTTCTGATAGTAACCAAGTAAGTGATTTTCGCCTTTCTTAACTTTTCTATATACTCCTTACTTTTTCCCTAGAAGATCTAAGAGTCTATTATTCATCCATTTTGGTTGGTTCCGTATCGATCTGAATTTTCTTTAGGGATGTGTTTATTTTGGGCATTATTGATTGTCGCAATAAATTGTTCATAAGTAGCTGCTAAATTAAATTCGGGGTTATCCCGTCCTAAGTTGACAGTTTCCGGAGGTGTGGGGGGGATTAATCTTTTGACCATAGGGTCATCCCTTAGGTCTCTCCTTAAGCTACCGTAATTAGCCTTCCTAAAATCCGGGATCAAGGCCGAATTTTCCTTCTTCCTGCCAGCCCATATTATGTTAAAATATATGGCTTTATGATCACTGTTTCCTAGTTCGTCTCCAATCCCAACATCTTTTACTAGATTTTCATTATTACTGAGAACTAAATCGAGGATATTATTTCCTCTAGTGGGCAAGTTTATAAATTTATATATAAAACTATCCTGTACTACTTCTATAAAATCTTCAGATTCATTATCGCTAAGTTGATTTTTCCAATCTATGCCTGAAAAGTTGAAATCGCCTAGAATACATACATTGTTTCTATCAGATGCTTTCTTTATTTCCTCCCATAGCAATTTACAATCGTTCCTACTCAAATTAGGTAGTCTATATATAACACCAATGACTACGGATTCACTGCCCTCACCAATCTCTACCCAAATACTTTCATTGTCGCTATTTGTTTTAATGTTTGATTTATTGCAGCCTTTTAATGACACCCTGATATACACTGCTACACCGCCACCTCTCCTTCCTACTCTGTCAAATTTAAATAGGTTTTATCCTGGAATATGAAATTCTGCTAAAAAATGCTTGTTGTTTGAATTTATCCATGTTTCCGTTATTGCAATTATATCTATGTTCTCTTTACTAACAATGGCCCTGAGCTGGTCCAGTATTTTGTTGCCACAGGCTTCTACTATTAGGTATAATAAAACACTAACATATTTTCCGTTTCTATCTGTTTTACATTTATTACTTTGATGTTTGTTATTGCGACTAACTATACTTTCTGCATTATCTACTTCTGTTTCACTACTTCCCCAGGACCTGCTTGTTTTTTGACTCCCATTCTCTGACCCTCTACTGGCGAAACTCCTTCGGAGGATAATTTCACGCTCCAGGGATGCAGATAAATGTCTTTACCCTTTACGAGACAAGCGATTCTTGCCGCCGCGACAGTAATAGTAATGTTGCCATAAAATGTTGTCATTATCAATGAATGCCCAACCATTGTTTGCACAATGTTTTTCCAGTCGGCAATTAATAGCAATTGCCCTGGACAGCCATTCACGACCAACCCCTCTTCTAGGCAAGACACCACATACTATCGGGACCCTCCCCTATCTCTAATCTTCCCCAGCGCCTCCCTATACCTCTTGAAAAGTTCCTCACTCCTAACCTTACCTATGTCGTTTCCCCCCACACTAAGACACACTACTGGATTGGTACCCTCCCCTGACAAAACTCTGTCTAACCTCTCGGCTACATGCCCTATCCCAGCCCCAGGAAAACATACCCTAGTCCTACGTTTCCTATCTCTCGCACAAAAAGCCCGATCCATAAACCTCACCTGGCTGAAGATTGTGAAGTGAGATGCAGTGAAGATTGTGAAGCGAGATGTAGTGAAGATTGTGAAATAAGATTATAAAGTAAACTGTAGTAATTGAGGTTAAACGAACGCCGGTTATTCTGTAGTGTATCCGTGTCTTGTTAACGTGGAACCAACATGGCGGTGGTTTTCAATATAGATACGTTATTTTGCCGGGAATTTCTGTCAAAACAAAATATGAATCAACTATATTTAGCCTAAATTAACCTAACGGCTTTATTATATATTCTAAGTTTTTTAAGTTGGATAGATCAGATCAGGTTAGGTTAAGTCAGGTTGGGTTAGGTTAGGTTAGTTTTGTTAATTTTGCCACTTAGAGGTTAGTTTATTGTGCCCCCCATACTCATCCTGTCAGCTGTAGCACAGAGAGATTACAAAGTGGTGTTAGATGAGGTAGGTGGTTAAGTTAAGTTTCAATAGGTTAGGTTAGATTATGTCAGGTTGGGTTAAGTTAGGTTAGATTATGTCAGGTTGGGTTAAGTTAGGTTAGGTAGGTAATAAGTAGATAGGTTATGTTAGGTAGGTGGGAAAGTTAGGTTTGATTAGGTTAGCTTATGTCAGACGGGGAGGTTAGGTTAGATTATGTCAGGTTAGGTTAGATTATGTCAGGTTAGGTCAGATTACGTCAGGTTAGGTTAGATTATGTCAGGTTAGGTTAGATTATGTCAGGTTAGGTTAGATTATGTCAGGTTAGGTTAGATTACGTCAGGTTAGGTTAGATTATGTCAGGTTAGGTCAGATTACGTCAGGTTAGGTTAGATTATGTCAGGTTAGGTCAGATTACGTCAGGTTAGGTTAGATTATGTCAGGTTAGGTTAGATTATGTCAGGTTAGGTTAGATTATGTCAGGTTAGGTTAGATTATGTCAGGTTAGGTTAGATTATGTCAGGTTAGGTCAGATTACGTCAGGTTAGGTTAGATTATGTCAGGTTAGGTAAGTAGGTAGAGGTGGGTAAAAAAGGTTAGGTTAGGTCGGCAGGTTTTAGTGTAGGAGCTTAAGTAATCCCGTAAAAATTTCATGTTAATTTTTGACACCATACATTATAATAATCCTTATAAACTATGTTAAGGAACTGTGGTGTCATTTTTTCTGAACGGTTTATTATAAGTTTTATGCCTTAAAGAAGTTTTATTAAAGAGCGGCGTAATGAACCACAGATGTATTACCATTAAGTCCTAATTAACTTAAAACATGACTAATAACCTATGAACATGTAGTATTATATGATTACAATTTAACATAATATATCATGAATGCTGTTATAATATCATAAGTGTGTTACAAACATGGTTGCTCATATATGCCATCCTGTCTCTGGCAAAAAAGAGATTGCAGTAAGTAAAATTATTTGCTAAAGACAAACACTGGAAATTAAACATATACATATTACCATTATCTGAAAAGCTTAGAACCACCGTTTTATATTTATTAAAAGTTTGTAGTGTTATACATCATGTGTAAACAAGTCACATGTTATTATTTACGACATTGCTTCAGTCCTCGTCATCAGAGTCTTCTGTGTACAACAGATTCCTTCACCTTGTTTAGGCATTTCTCATCATCTGCTTGACAGTTACACATCTCGGTGCATGTCATGCTATTCTTTCTGATTCTTTCTGTATGAACATGACAATGATCCATATTTCCTGACGCCACACCCACATTTAACAAGTTCTGTGATTGCTTCTGGAGCTGGTGGTTGGTCTGATATTACTAGTATGAAACAGTCATTGTCAATCTTCCAGCCATGCTCTAATTGTGAAAGCATTTCACTGTCTGCATCACAAGACCACAGAAGAGCTTGATACCTTCCTCTCAATATATGATACTTTAGAGTTGCTGCAGTCGCTGGTAGTTCTCCAGCTTCTGCCTGCGTTTTCTTGAAGAGATGCCATCTAAGTTACGACAGTTTAGTGAAAGTCATTCGTGGACAGTAGAGCTTAAATACAAATTCCTTTAGACCAATAAACATGTCTGCTGGAGGGCATTTGGTCTACTCAGCATCTTGAATGCATCTAGGACTTTTGTGTTAGATTTCATCAAAGTGCTCCAACATGCTTTCTTTCCTTTGCCAACAAATCTTCCAATGCAGTCAGATCCTGTGAAGGCATGGAAACCTGTAAGGCTCTCTGCCCAATGTGTCGTCGCTCACCAGTTCCTGTTTTCATACTTGTATTTTCTCCAAGTTGAGGCTGCTTTAATATGCCAAACACATCAGTGTCTGGTGACTTGATATGTACAGTGCTGCCCTTCTGTGATGCATATACTGTATGTCCTGCTTAAGTTCTATAACTTGTGATAGCAATTTGATGGTTGAAGTCTTATTTGATGCTTTCCACGACAGAAGATTAACAATCTTTTGACATCTTTTTCCCAGATGCTCAATGACCAACACATGTTTCTTGGACAAAATTTTCATAATTTTGTCTTCCAACTTCATATGCACATAGATTGGTCATGACGGCATTTTCTGCATTTCAGCTCCAGTTACCAAGTTTAAAAGAGTATCAGCCTTTCCTGGGATTACACACACACAATATCGTAGAAGCCTGCATCAGCATATTGACGGCTGACAATAGCTGTAGAGAGCCCATGATGTTCTGTCTTTTGTAATCTTTTATGAGTTTATATTCAGTGTAATGAACTTAATCGAAAAACCCAAATGGTAGTATATGATCTTTTATCACCTTAGACACTCTGTGCGTCATGCCTCTCAAGTGATTTTTTTCCTCTCTTACTTCTCTGGACAAATACGACCTTTATCCCATCAGAAAAATATCACCATATATTTTCTTAATCTACAGGTGCCAAGGTTTAAAATGACGGATGGTGTTAAAAATTAACCTGAAATTTTTACGTGACCACATATTGTCTTGTTGAGTTTCTGAGAGAACTTCACGGCTAAATAGCGCTTCTGTATTGATAGCCGGTACATGTCGTAATATCCACCGCTCATAGTTAAATCTTTATGTCCGTTTATTTTGTCCTAATTTAAGTATCAAAGAGTGTTTTTATTTTTAAGTATCTTAAGTATCTTTTTTCCTCACTCTTAAGTATCTAAGTATGATGTTTTTTTCATTTTTAAGTAACTAAGCATATTTTTTTTTTCATTATAAAATGTGATTGATATAGACAATAGAAGTAAATATCAGCTGGAGGTCGTAAGCGAAGCTGATGTGAAGTATTTTGACTCACTGTTCCCACGAACTAATTGCTTCTCTGGTTTATACCGAAGAAATAAAACCGTCAACGAACCATCCGATTCAAATGTGTCTTAGGCGATACAGGGTGTTTAGGCGTCATTCTGATACCAAGATGACTTTGTGTACTGTGGTGAAGCTGGGGGTAGGATAGGGTTGGGTTGGGTTGGGATGGGTTAGGATTACGCATGTGTGGGTATATTCTGTCGCATTTTATAGGTATCTTGCGTCTTTCTCTTTATTCCTTCTTTATCATGAGTATCTGTGCCTATTAATACACCACCTCGCAGGATAGTGGAAGAGGAATGGATAGTAACGAGACAATATTCTTCTTACATATACCTTAGCTTGATTACAGGTAA
>NW_024716041.1:0-21079 GCF_018991925.1 Homarus americanus | reverse complement strand
AGTGGTACCCAAGTTGACCTTTCACACAGTGAGGTCCCAGGTACCCAGTGATAACGGCCTGTGAGACCCAACTACCAGCGATGTGTTAATCCGTCTACGATAGGAAGGCCTGGAACCACACCTCACTCATATAACACCATCTGTGAGGGAATTACTACACCATGTGAGGCCCCTCATAACACCATCTGTGAAGGAGTTACTACACCACGTGAGGCCCCTCATAACACCACCATCTGTGAGGGAATTACTACACCACGTGAGGCCCCATAACACCATCTGTGAGGGAATTCATTACACCACGTGAGGCCCCTCATAACACCATCTGTGAGGGAATTACTACACCACGTCAGGCCCCGCATAACACCATCTGTGAAGGAATTAATACACCACGTGAGGTCCCTCATACCACCATCTGTGAGGGAATTACTACACCACGTGAGGCCCCTCATAACACCATCTGTGAGGGAATTACTACACCACGTGAGGCCCCGCATAACACCATCTGTGAGGGAATTACTACACCACGTGAGGTCCCTCATAACACCATCTGTGAGGAAATTACTACACTACGTGTTTGCTGTTCAACACCTACAATAATCTGTATGTTCACTGTATGTTCCTTTACCTTTCTCTAATGAAAGCTTTTGTTAAACCACCAATGTATGTAATAAGTTATTTATGTCCTATGTATATTTTCAGCCTTCGGGCTGCAGAACTTTTTCAATAAACCGTTAATTATTATTATTATTATTATTATTATTATTATTTATATACATGAGAGAGAGAGAGAGAGAGAGAGAGAGAGAGAGAGAGAGAGAGAGAGAGAGAGAGAGAGAGAGAGAGAGAGAGAGAGAGAGAGATAAATAATGTTGCTTTTAGTACAGGTGATGTGTGTTAATTATAAGGTATACCTGGACAATCAAACAGGTAAACAGGTACATTTGTATACTCCTACAGGTGATGAGTTTGTTTACACCAACAAGGTCGTGAGCTCTGAGGTCAACACAAGAGACAACTGACTGACTCGGGGAAAAAAGAGGGAACTGACTCGAGGGGGGGGGGAGGGAAATTAAATAATTTTGTTGACCAATCCGATGAACAAACAGTAAATATCTTTTAAAAATCCACAAATGCCTTATGAAACCGTTCTAATAAATCCTGGTTGCACAGTCTAAGGGCTGTGGATTTTATTTCATAGTAAAAAGAAGTAAAGCTTTAATTTTAGGATTTAAAATACTGAGAAAATCTACAATCAAATAGGATCTGTCGTCGAATTGGTCTAAAAAAATAGAAACCATAAACAAAACAAGAAATTATTTGTAATTAATAAAAATAATGGAACTTTTAATAGATATGAATAAAATGAAGAAGGAAGTTTATATATTGACAGGTTTATTACATCAGCTACAATGGTAAATAAAATACGATTCTAGTAATCTTGTACAATAATTAATGACAAGGGAAACAATTTATAAATATGCTATTGTTGCATCTCTTCATTATTGGGAAATTATTGAATATTAAACCAAAGAAAATATTGCTAACAAAACCTAATCATCGGCTCAAACGACTTAACCAAAGGCCAACACAACTCAACCTTCGGCTCAAACGACTTAACCAAAGGCCAACACAACTCAACCTTCAGCTCAAACGACTCAACCATAGGCCAACACAACTCAACCTTCGGCTCAAACGACTTAACCAAAGGCCAACACAACTCAACCTTCGGCTCAAACGACTTAACCAAAGGCCAACACAACTCAACCTTCGGCTCAAACGACTTAACCAAAGGCCAACACAACTCAACCTTCGGCTCAAACGACTTAACCAAAGGCCAACACAACTCAACCTTCGGCTCAAACGACTTAACCAAAGGCCAACACAACTCAACCTTCGTCTCAAACGACTTAACCAAAGGCCAACACAACTCAACCTTCGGCTCAAACGACTTAACCAAAGGCCAACACAACTCAACCTTCGGCTCAAACGACTTAACCAAAGGCCAACACAACTCAACCTTCGTAGTTAATGATTTAATCAGGGGCCAAATCTGACTATCTGTTACCTGGACCAGTCTGAGGCTGTCTCGAATCATTGCCAATTTATGACCAAAACAACAACAGGTTATTAGAGGTCAGAGGTCATTGAGAATAAAGTGAATCTTAATTAGTGTTGATCAGTGGTCATGGGTGATGAGTGCCATGAGTGCCGCCCTCCTCAGTGTTGTGGCACTGTGGGCGGCCGGCCATGTCGTGTCCCGGGACATCAACAAAATGGTGGCACCTGACCTCCTGTATCCCCAAATGGTCCTAAATGTTAACCTGACCAACAAAATGAAGAGTTAAACCGCTGACAGTAACGTATATAGACAGCTGATCCTCCAGAAACGTAAGTACTGTCACCATCATCTACCTGTCATCATCATCTACCTGTCACCATCATCTACCTGTCACTATCTGTCCATGTACATGATCAATACACCTGAGTGACAACAACAAATTAAAGTATCACTCACGAAACTCTTAAATAAAAACCAAAAACAAGAAAACTACAAAACTCGGTTGACTACAAAGTGAATTCCTGTATAGACTAAGCAGAGGTGATACACACACACACACACACACACACATATACACCTCCCACCGTCATGGAAGTGTCCGCCACGCTTCTACAAATCAATAGTTCAGGCCGAAGTAAGCAAGGCACACCTGTCCTGACACACCTGTTAGAGTAATAATGATGACTGTCTTAAATAAAGCTATTACCTATATATATGTTAAATAATCTCCAACAGGGCATTATATCACCTGATAATAACACGATATTGATAATTGTGACGAGACAAGGAAGATAATTGAGCCATCAAACTGTCCAAAAACAACAGGTAAAAAATGTATCGTCACTCAAGGTAGGAGATAATTACTAGGCACAGGTGAAGTAGATCTGACAATAGCGTGGCACAGGTCACGTCTGGCACCGACCTAAGGAACACCTAAGGTCAAGTCCTAACTATACTGACACAACTTCTGCAGGAAACACTCAAGTGGCATTGGGTCAAGTTAATTACCACATATGTACTAAAATGTAAATTGAACTGTACTCTTAGAATGAACAAACTGGATAGAACAACACTCACGAACAAGTCTCTGAAATTATAACATGTTCTTCAGCCAAACACACACACACACACTCTTTACCACAACAATCACTTAACAAGAAAATACACATCTCTGAAAATAATACACTAACACATCTCACCACACCACACAACCATTGTATTTTTATTTTCTTATCAGAGAATATTTATTTCTTTAAGACAAATAACCTGAAGTGAAATGAACGAGAAAGATAATTTTTTTGGTGTTAAGATTTGAGGATATTCGCTCATGGTTAAATTACAAGTACGAATATATGCATAGTATGGAATTACAGGTATATATGAATATAATTTAATTACAGGTGTATATGTACTCAGTAGATAATGTAATTAGAGGCAAATAAGTAGAAGTAAAATAAATTTAAATATCTATATACTATCATAATATTGGAATTCACTTAAGCTAAACTTTTACTTAAATTCTACAATAACTAAACCATAAGTGACTCAAGGCACTTTTCACTTAAACCATTACAGTTAACTACCACCAACGAACAGTTAAATAGTGTCTAGTTCATGTTATATCAATGACAATTTAACAACTACGGTATTTTAATTAAGTGTAGTCACGGCCATACATACACTATCACTAACAAAATAAACACACATTTATTGCATCTTTTTATGTTAACTTCTGTATTAACTTTTAGAGATTAACACCTCAGCAAAAAATGACCTAAACTCCTTACAGTTATGACTCAAAGTAAATTAACAACATAAATAACACCAATATCACTAATAACTCTCCAAAGATTAACCAACCCCGAGCAAGTTCTAACACATACCCATATCTTGTCAAGTTGTCACAGTGTTAATCCCTATGAGAGATTAATCTATTGTTTATATCTTCATTTCAATCTACTCAAAATCCACAAAATTAGATAAGTATCACATTCCTTACCTTACCTGTCTAAACCATATTTTCATTTACATTGGAGCATTACGTGATAAGTTACCAATGGAGTGTAAGGATAAAGTATTATAGTATAGGTGTATATCGGTACCTTTGTAAAATATATGTTACCAATGCTAAGTACTGGGTGTGTCAGTAAAACAACTTGGTAAATTAGATAGTATTTGATCTATATTATCCACATATCCGTTATTGTTTGTATACCAATATTGTTTATGTATACCTTCACTGTCTATTTGTATATCTTCACTGGTCTATGTATACTGTCTGTATACCTTCATTATCTGGACCACATTTTGGTTTATATCTGGTCTGTCTCTGTAGAGGCCGAGTCAACGTGAACTTGTCTCAAGGTTTTACTATCTATCATCTATAGGGTAGAGGATAAGGCCAGGAGAGGCTAACAACTTACAAGACCAACTGAAATTTGAAGAAAAAATCAAAATTGAAGACAGAATTCAAGATGGCCGACAAATTTATTGAAAATGTGTAAAAAATTACGGTAATTATGTATAACTATTCACAGAATGCTAAAATTATTACGTAACCAATTAAAATATAATCTATAAAATAAAATTACATTTATATTATTAAATTAATTCTGTACATGTAATTAAGATCAACTGATAATTAAAATTCACATTTATCGTTTTTCTTAGAAACTGTTTCACAAAACTTTTCATTGTTTAAAGACTAACCTAAGCAGACAAAAAAGGTGGCACGCTAGAAGATGACTACAAATCCATTCACATTATGACAAACACGACAGCACGTAGTTTTGACGACGAGATGTACAACAATAACAACAGATTGTTGGCATGTGTAGAAAGTATTATACCAGCACAGTTGGTACAACCTGAGGGTGACTCCATAGTCACTGATGGGTCACGTCTCGCATATCATGAGGCCAGGGAATTTACCTTCAAGAACTATGCAGAAACACCTTGAAGGGAATGTCAACAATTATGCTAGTTAGCACATGGGAACAGATGTTGTTTTTGATAATTACAGACCAATAATATCATTCACTAAACTAGCAAGACGGAGAGAAGAAAAATAAATTAATAAAGAGGTTTTGTACCCACTCCTGGCAGACAGTTTAAAGAAAGTAGCGAAGAAAAATTTAGGTTTTGCTTCCAGAGACGAATCAGCTGACTCTAACTCAGATGATGACTCCACCTCTGTTCTTTGTGACCTGAGGAGGCAGACACTCGACTGTGTGTGTTCATAACCCAAATGTGTCTAGAAAAATGATATAAAGCTTTACGAGGAAGGTTGCTTTTATACCACCTGGAACACGCAGCTGGTTACCTATTGAGTTGAGAGGCTTGGGTAAGAACGATACAAAGGTCTATATTCTTCCATGCGTTTAGTGGCTGTGACAAAGTGATAGGATTCAAAAGCAAAGGCAAGAAGACATTTTCTCAAACAGAATAAATTTCTCGTATTTCCTGTATTTGTACTCCTCAGCAATTGCCCGACTAAACAAGTATTTAAAAGCACATTTATAACTCTCCATAAATGTACTGTCTTAGCATTCGATAAAGCTAAAACAAACTGAAGTTGACAAAGTTGACAATTTATCCATATGGTGCAATCCCTCCAACAGAGCATTCCCATAAGCAGCACAACCCTCCAGCGGTACACCAAGCAGGCTGTGTATAGGGTCTAGCCCTCAAACCCACTACACCATTGCCATCTTCAGGTGAATGGGGCTGGAAAAAGGATCTGATAGCACTTGGTGTATTAACTGGACTAAGTAAAGCCTGTATGGAACTCGAAAGATATGGCTGGAGAAGTGTGTATATTAGTCGGTATGCCATCAAGGTGTGTACTGTATATCACGATTAACACACCTACACTTTACTGGTAGCTGTATATGAAGTATATTTTTACTAAATACGTTATGTACAGCCCTTTTCTCTTGTAACAATTATGCAGTGAGTTGTTTTGTAAGTACATGTAGTTTAAATGTTGAAATGTTTTACTTTCATCAGTATAAACATAAATTTGACTCATATTCTAGTATTCCCGTCTATGCTTTGGCGGCCATTTTAAATTTTAGCAGCCATTTTGATATCGTTATAGTTTTATTTATTTTTTTATGATTTTCCGAAAGATTTTCTTGGGTATCCTCTACACTACCATCCATCTATCTATGATCATCAATGTATTTTCATAATCTTTCTTTAATTTGTTTTTTAAGCCTCAAAGTACAATAGAAACTTTATAGTAGAGCGTCATTGAAGAGCCGGAATACGAGTGTTTGTTGACAATAATGGTGAAGAAGTTAGGTTAAGTTACGTTAGGTTAGGTTAGGTTTTGGACGAAGCTCTTCTCTTATACGTATTTTTAAGATGATCCCTTTATGGCCAGTCAGAAGTTTCCAAAAATATAAATACACAGAAATTATCGCTAATCGGCATTGGTTCCTAGTTAGTGTAACATATATACTTATGCGGAACACCATATAGGGAGATAAGGACACTAGTTCACTTATTAACTAGCTTCTAATTAATAGCTACTGACCTAAAATTGTAATCTGGAGTGTGCCATTTATTAAGTTTTATGGAGGGAAAAAATACAGCATTGTTTTACTATCATAGGAACGTTATTGCCTTATAATTACAGGTACTAATTAATTAAACCTTGAAGCCAGGTGAGGTATACATTATATAAACGATTAAATTTTGTACACTAACTCATGTATATGTGAGGTAATTATACATGTGCACAAACATTTACGATCAGTTTAATTCTTTTTATGTGTCGAAAATTATACAACAAGTTCAATAATCAAATTAATTATTGAAACTTTAAATAATTCTAGCAATTCAAACACTTTAATTGATCTTTTTACATATAACTCTACGTCATAACTACTGAATTACGACTTTCTAGATAGAATTAGTCAGATCATCTTATTGTCTACACTGCCTAAGTACATTGTATACCTGCACTGTCTCTGTATATTGTTTGTATACCTGCACTGTCTCTGTATATTGTTTGTATACCTGTACTGTCTCTGTATATTGTTTGTATACCTGCACTGTCTATGTATATTGTTTGTATACCTGTACTGTCTATGTATATTGTTTGTATACCTGCACTGTCTATGTATATTGTTTGTATACCTGCACTGTCTCTGTATATTGTTTGTATACCTGCACTGTCTATGTATATTGTTTGTCTACCTGCACTGTCTATGTATATTGTTTGTATACCTGCACTGTCTCTACATATTGTTTGTATACCTGCACTTTCTCTGTATATTGTTTGTATACCTGCACTGTCTCTGTATATTGTTTGTATACCTGCACTGTCTCTGTATATTGTTTGTATACCTGTACTGTCTCTGTATATTGTTTGTATACCTGTACTGTCTCTGTATATTGTTTGTATACCTGCACTGTCTATGTATATTGTTTGTATACCTCTACTGTCTCTGTATATTGTTTGTATACCTGTACTGTCTCTGTATATTGTTTGTATACCTGCACTGTCTCTGTATATTGTTTGTATACCTGCACTGTCTCTGTATATTGTTTGTATACCTGCACTGTCTCTGTATATTGTTTGTATACCTGCGCTGTCTATGTATGTTGTTTGTATACCTGCACTGTCTCTGTATATTGTTTGTATACCTGCGCTGTCTATGTATATTGTTTGTATACCTGTACTCTCTCTGTATATTGTTTGTATACCTGCACTGTCTCTGTATATTGTTTGTATACCTGTACTGTCTCTGTATATTGTTTGTATACCTGCACTGTCTCTGTATATTGTTTGTATACCTGCACTGTCTATGTCTGTTGTTTGTATACCTGCACTGTCCTTCTGTATATTGTTTGTATACCTGCACTGTCTCTGTATATTGTTTGTATACCTGCCCTGTCTCTGTATTGTTTTGTACCTGCACTGTCTATGTCTATGTATAATGTTTGTATACCTGTACTGTCTCTGGTATATTGTTTGTATACCTGTACTGCCCTGTATATTGTTTGTATACCTGCACTGTCTCTGTATATTGTTTGTATACCTGCACTGTCTATGTATATTGTTTGTATACCTGCACTGTCTATGTATATTGTTTGTATACCTGCACTGTCTCTGTATATTGTTTGTATACCTGTACTGTCTCTGTATATTGTTTGTATACCTGCACTGTCTCTGTATATTGTTTGTATACCTGCACTGTCTCTGTATATTGTTTGTATACCTGCACTGTCTCTGTATATTGTTTGTATACCTGTACTGTCTCTGTATATTGTTTGTATACCTGTACTGTCTCTGTATATTGTTTGTATACCTGCACTGTCTCTGTATATTGTTTGTATACCTGTACTGTCTCTGTATATTGTTTGTATACCTGCACTGTCTCTGTATATTGTTTGTATACCTGTACTGTCTCTGTATATTGTTTGTTTACCTGCACTGTCTCTGTATATTGTTTGTATACCTGCACTGTCTCTGTATATTGTTTGTATACGTGCACTGTCTATGTATATTGTTTGTATACCTGTACTGTCTCTGTATATTGTTTGTATACCTGTACTGTCTCTGTATATTGTTTGTATACCTGCACTGTCTCTGTATATTGTTTGTATACCTATACTGTCTCTGTATATTGTTTGTATACCTACACTGTCTATGTATATTGTTTGTATACCTGTACTGTCTCTGTATATTGTTTGTATACCTGCACTGTCTCTGTATATTGTTTGTATACCTGCACTGTCTCTGTATATTGTTTGTATACCTGCACTCTCTCTGTATATTGTTTGTATACCTGCACTGTCTCTGTATATTGTTTGTATACCTGTACTGTCTCTGTATATTGTTTGTATACCTGCACTCTCTATGTATATTGTTTGTATACCTGTACTGTCTCTGTATAATGTTTGTATACCTGCACTGTCTATGTATATTGTTTGTATACCTGTACTGTCTCTGTATATTGTTTGTATACCTGTACTGTCTCTGTATATTGTTTGTATACCTGTACTGTCTATGTATATTGTTTGTATACCTGCACTGTCTCTGTATGTTGTTTGTATACCTGCACTGTCTATGTATATTGTTTGTATACCTGCACTGTCTCTGTATATTGTTTGTATACCTGCACTGTCTATGTATATTGTTTGTATACCTGCACTGTCTATGTATATTGTTTGTATACCTGCACTGTCTATGTATATTGTTTGTATACCTGCACTGTCTCTGTATATTGATTCTGCACTGTCTCTGTATATTGTTTGTATACCTGCACTGTCTCTGTATATTGTTTGTATACCTGCACTGTCTCTGTATATTGTTTGTATACCTGCACTGTCTCTGTATATTGTTTGTATACCTGTACTGTCTCTGTATATTGTTTGTATACCTGTACTGTCTATGTATATTGTTTGTATACCTTCACTGTCTATGTATATTGTTTGTATACCTGCACTGTCTATGTATATTGTTTGTATACCTGCACTGTCTCTGTATAATGTTTGTATACCTGTACTGTCTATGTATATTGTTTGTATACCTGCACTGTCCCTGTATATTGTTTGTATACCTGCACTGTCTATGTATATTGTTTGTATACCTGCACTGTCTATGTATATTGTTTGTATACCTGCACTGTCTATGTATATTGTTTGTATACCTGCACTGTCTATGTATATTGTTTGTATACCTGCGCTGTCTATGTATATTGTTTGTATACCTGTACTGTCTCTGTATGTTGTTTGTATACCTGCACTGTCTCTGTATATTGTTTGTATACCTGTACTGTCTATGTATATTGTTTGTATACCTGCGCTGTCTATGTATATTGTTTGTATACCTGTACTGTCTCTGTATATTGTTTGTATACCTGCACTGTCTCTGTATATTGTTTGTATACCTGTACTGTCTCTGTATGTTGTTTGTATACCTGCACTCTCTCTGTATATTGTTTGTATACCTGTACTGTCTATGTATATTGTTTGTATACCTGCACTGTCTATGTATATTGTTTGTATACCTGCACTGTCTATGTATATTGTTTGTATACCTGCACTGTCTCTGTATATTGTTTGTATACCTGTACTGTCTCTGTATATTGTTTGTATACCTGCACTGTCTTTGTATATTGTTTGTATACCTGCACTGTCTCTGTATATTGTTTGTATACCTGCACTGTCTCTGTATAATGTTTGTATACCTGCACTGTCTATGTATATTGTTTGTATACCTGCACTGTCTCTGTATGTTGTTTGTATACCTGCACTGTCTATGTATATTGTTTGTATACCTGTACTGTCTTGTATATTGTTGTATACCTGCACTGTCTATGTATATTGTTTGTATACCTGCACTGTCTCTGTATATTGTTTGTATACCTGTACTGTCTATGTATATTGTTTGTATACCTGCACTGTCTCTGTATATTGTTTGTATACCTGTACTGTCTCTGTATATTGTTTGTATACCTGTACTGTCTCTGTAAATTGTTTGTATACCTGTACTGTCTCTGTATGTTGTTTGTATACCTGCGCTGTCTATGTATATTGGTTGTACACCTCCACTGTCTATGTATATTGTTTGTATACCTGCACTGTCTCTGTATATTGTTTGTATACCTGCACTGTCTCTGTATATTGTTTGTATACCTGCACTGTCTATGTATGTTGTTTGTATACCTGTACTGTCTCTGTATGTTGTTTGTATACCTGCACTGTCTATGTATATTGTTTGTATACCTGCACTGTCTCTGTATATTGTTTGTATACCTGCACTGTCTCTGTATATTGTTTGTATACCTGCACTGTCTATGTATATTGTTTGTATACCTGTACTGTCTCTGTATATTGTTTGTATACCTGCACTGTCTATGTATATTGTTTGTATACCTGCACTGTCTCTGTATATTGTTTGTATACCTGCACTGTCTCTGTATATTGTTTGTATACCTGCACTGTCTCTGTATATTGTTTGTATACCTGCACTGTCTCTGTATATTGTTTGTATACCTGCACTGTCTCTGTATATTGTTTGTATACCTGCACTGTCTATGTATATTGTTTGTATACCTGTACTGTCTCTGTATATTGTTTGTATACCTGCACTGTCTATGTATATTGTTTGTATACCTGTACTGTCTCTGTATATTGTTTGTATACCTGTACTGTCTATGTATATTGTTTGTATACCTGCACTGTCTATGTATATTGTTTGTATACCTGCACTGTCTATGTATATTGTTTGTATACCTGTACTGTCTCTGTATATTGTTTGTATACCTGCACTGTCTATGTATATTGTTTGTATACCTGCACTGTCTCTGTATATTGTTTGTATACCTGTACTGTCTCTGTATATTGTTTGTATACCTGCACTGTCTATGTATATTGTTTGTATACCTGTACTGTCTCTGTATATTGTTTGTATACCTGCACTATCTATGTATATTGTTTGTAAACCTGCACTGTCTCTGTATATTGTTTGTATACCTGCACTGTCTCTGTATATTGTTTGTATACCTGCACTGTCTATGTATATTGTTTGTATACCTGCACTGTCTATGTGTATTGCTTCCAGTATACCCGCATCAACTTCAGTATATTGTTTGGTGGCTACCCGCACTGTCTATGCATATTGTTTGTATGTAATTCGCACCGTCTATGCATATTGGTTGTATACCCGCACTGTCTCGTATATTGTTTGTATACCTGTACTGTCTATGTATATTGTTTGTATATCTGTACTGTCTATGTATATTGTTTGTATACCTTTACTGTCTATGTATATTGTTTGTATATCTGTACTGTCTATGTACAGTGTTTGTATACCTGTACTGTCTATGTATATTGTTTGTATACCTGTACTGTCTCTGTATATTGTTTGTATACCTGTACTGTCTATGTATATTGTTTGTATATCTGTACTGTCTATGTATATTGTTTGTATACCTGTACTGTCTATGTATATTGTTTGTATATCTGTACTGTCTATGTATATTGTTTGTATACCTGTACTGTCTATGTACAGTGTTTGTATACCTGCACTGTCTATGTATATTGTTTGTATACCTGTACTGTCTCTGTATATTGTTTGTATAGCTGTACTGTCTATGTATATTGTTTGTATACCTGTACTGTCTATGTATATTGTTTGTATATCTGTACTGTCTATGTATATTGTTTGTATACCTGTACTGTCTATGTACATTGTTTGTATACCTGCACTGTCTATGTATATTGCTTCTGTGCTAAATTGCGCACTGTCTATGCGTTGTTTGTATACCTGCACTGTCTATGTATATTGTTTGTATACCTGTACTGTCTATGTATATTGTTTGTATACCTGCACTGTCTAAGTATATTGTTTGTATACCTGCACTGTCTCTGTATATTGTTAGTATACCTGCACTGTCTAAGTATATTGTTTGTATACCTGTACTGTCTATGTATATTGTTTGTATACCTGCACTGTCTATGTATATTGTTTGTATACCTGCACTGTCTATGTATATTGTTTGTATACCTGCACTGTCTATGTATATTGTTTGTATACCTGCACTGTCTATGTATATTGATTCTACACCCGTAATATCTAAATACATTGTGTACCTAGTAAGTAAATGTCTATACAGTACTCAAATATTATGAATTTGTATGACGATTTCACCGAATAAAAATCTACCAATTATCATCAACACATTTTTGTAATTAGTTATCCATGTACGCTAAGCTCTTAAGGTAACTGTAGTAATTAGAAAAACAAGCTTTTTCTAATTCAGGTTTTAAGTTGTTCTCAAGTTATAGGAGTTAGCTTAGAGTACAGCGCTAGTGGGGATAGCCAGAGTATAAGCGTGTGTTGACAATGATGGCGAATATGGCGAATATTAACGATAAATATAAGTAGATTTTTAAGTTTCTGTAACTCCATATGTTTACACTAACCTAACGTAACCTAACCACTGTTTAAGTAGTCACCCTTAGTTCCTTTACTTATAACATACTTAACATTTCAGAGTGTCGTGTGTGCACTTTTGGAAGGGTAGTCAATTAAAGGGCATAGTGGGCGACACATCACGGACATATTGTAATCACTTCATAGACATATTGGAATAATAAACAGTTTTATATATTAATTGTCAATTTTTGTTTGTTTGCTACTGCAGATGTAAACTTGGAAAATTAAACATCAATACAGCTTAAAATGAACAAATAAAACAGGAACTAAAGATGCCGCCATTGTAGAGCTTTATTTTACCAACTCTATAACAACAATTCAGTTTCGGGTGAAGGGAGGTTAGAAGACAACTGACAGTGTAGCAGACGGAGAAAATATAGTTAGAATGAAGGAAATCATTAAAAACTGAAAAGAAAACAAATATTGAGAGGGAGACAGAAGCTTCCTAGCAGAACCTCGAAAAACCTACTTAAAAATCACTGACCTATACCTGAAGAAGCTTTTTACAGGTATTAATTAACCTAAGACAGGTGTATGATGTGTGTTATACCTATGTGACTACAATACTGTAGAGTCATGCATAGTTTGATATTATATCCTCGTAAATATTCAAATATACTCATTCATAACGATTATTTTAGCTTAAATGTATAATTTGTTGAAAAATATATAATTTCTGTCGTCAAACGGGAGAATTATAGAAGAATCGTTAGTTTATTAATGATATGTTTAAATTATAGAAATAAAACAGTTTAGTGGCCCTTAGACATTAATTTGTTTCATTCTTAATGTGAACAAAATAATTACATTTAAAATGGTTTTTCTTTGGTTGTCATTGGTCAAATCGACTTAGTATTTACCATTGTTTGTGTACCGAGACTGTCTATGTACACATGTTATACCTGCACTGTCTATGTACACGTTCTATACCTGCACTGTCTATGTACACGTTCTATACCTGCACTGTCTATGTACACGTTCTATACCTGCACTGTCTATGTACACGTTCTATACCTGCACTGTCTATGTACACGTTCTATACCTGCACTGTCTATGTACACGTTCTATACCTGCACTGTCTATGTACACGTTCTATACCTGCACTGTCTATGTACACGTTCTATACCTGCACTGTCTATGTACACGTTCTATACCTGCACTGTCTATGTACACGTTCTATACCTGCACTGTCTATGTACACGTTCTATACCTGCACTGTCTGCTGAACCAATGTGAACTTGTATGAAGATTTTAGAGATTATTTGTCTGTCTGTCTGTCTAACTCCCTCTATCAGTAACAACAACCTCAGCTATGTTATATCAAGTACACCCACACCTGTTAATGAGCGAGATCGATAAACACACAGTCACTGCCATCAGGTAAACAACTACAGGTATATGAACACCGATATAATGACTATCTTAACCCATTGTGTACCCCCCCAGGTGAATAAAATCGTCTATCGTCAAACAAATAGCAATAAGTGACGTCTAGTAAAAGTGTGAGTGGAAATAGTCTACTAGCTGGTGTCTTTAGGTAAATTAAGTCTTATTTTTCCAGTTATTCAAATCAAACATAAATAAACATAGATTTTCATTACAGTAAAGTACAGAATTAATTTATCAAGTAGGATACAGCCAACCAACTTGAAGACTACAGTATATTTTGTAAGGATACATTCATACAAGAGCTGTATCCTCACCTTACTCTCATCAAGGCATTTATTGACACTAGTGGTTGATGTCTAGGTAATTGAGAGAAGTAAGAGTAGGCGTAGAGAAGCACTTATGTGTCCAGGTAACTGTACAAACATCTGTATATCAAGGTAACCGAGTAAAAACACCTGTACGTCAAGGTAACCGAGTATAAACACCTGTACGTCAAGGTAACCGAGTATAAACACCTGTATATCAAGGTAACCGAGTATAAACACCTGTATATCAAGGTAACCGAGATAAAACACCTGTAAGATCATGACTGTGAACACTCAGGTATATCACCATACAACCATACATCTTCATACAACAGTCTCTAATACAACTTAATACAACCTGTACCTCCTAATAGGTTACAGCGATACAAGGCAGCAGAAGAACAAGGCTGTCATTATGTAATACTTGTAGTTCCAGGTATAATATATTTCTACCTTTGGATGGGGAGACAAATATCTACATTGAGTTTCTGTTTTCATAAGGTGAAGGTAATAATGAAAGGTGATAATGAAAGGTGATAATGAAAGGTGATAATGAAAGGTAATAATGAAAGGTGATAATGAAAGGTGATAATGAAAGGTGATAATGAAAGGTGATAATGAAAGGTAATAATGAAAGGTAATAATGAAAGGTAATAATGAAAGGTAATAATGAAAGGTGATAATGAAAGGTAATAATGAAAGGTGATAATGAAAGGTAATAATGAAAGGTGATAATGAAAGGTAATAATGAAAGGTAATAATGAAAGGTGATAATGAAAGGTGATAATGAAAGGTAATAATGAAAGGTAATAATGAAAGGTAATAATGAAAGGTGATAATGAAAGGTAATAATGAAAGGTGATAAATATAAATAATGAAAGATGAGGATCATGATTGAAGGTGATATTGAAAGATAATGATGAAAGGTACAATGAAAGTATAATGAAAGAAGGTTACGAAGGAAGAAAATGATAGTGGAGCTGAACACAAGTCTGTTGTTGATAATACGGTCAATAATTACCAGTCTTATGAGAGAAACAGTCAATAATTACCAGTCTTATGGCAGAAACAGTCAATAATTACCAGTCTTATGGGTGAAAGTCAATAATTACCAGTCTTATGAGAGAAAGTCAATAATTGCCAGTCTCATGAGAGAAACAGTCAATATTTACCAGTCTTGTGAGAGAAACAGTCAATAACTACCAGTCTTATGAGAGAAAGTCAATAATTGCCAGTCTCATGAGAGAAACAGTCAATAATTACCAGTCTTGTGAGAGAAACAGTCAATAACTACCAGTCTTATGAGAGAAACAGTCAATAATTACCAGTCTTATGAGAGAAACAGTCAATAACTACCAGTCTTATGAGAGAAACAGTCAATAATTACCAGCCTTATGAGAGAAACAGTCAATAATTACCAGTCTTATGGGAGAAACAGTCAATAATTACCAGTCTTATGGCAGAAACAGTCAATAATTACCAGTCTTATGAGAGAAACAGTCAATAATTACAAGTCTTATGGGAAACAGTCAATACCACTAGTCTTTATGCGAGAGAAATGGTCAATACTACTAGCCTATGAGAGAAACAGTCAATAATTACTAGTCTTATGAGAGCAAAACAGTCAAATACTCACCAGTCTGCTAGAGAGAAAACAGTCATCAATTACCAGTCTTATGAGAGAAACAAAATAATAATTACCAGTCTTAAGGAGAGAAAGTCAATAATTACTAGTCTTAAGGAGAGAAACAGTCAATTATCAGTCTTAAGGAGAGAAAACAGTCAATACCTCACTAGTCTTATGAGAGAAAGTCAATAGCTTCCTCTCACTAGCTCCAAGGAGAGAAACAGTCAATAATTACCAGCCTTATGAGAGAAACAGTCAATAATTAAAAGCCTTATGAGAGAAACAGTCAATAATTACCAGTCTTATGGGAGAAACAGTCAATAATTACCAGTCTTATGGCAGAAACAGTCAATAATTACCAGTCTTATGAGAGAAACAGTCAATAATTACCAATCCTATGGGAAACAGTTTTCCAGTCTTATGAGAAAAACAGTCAATAACTACCAATCTAATGGGAAACAGTCAATAATTACCAGTCTTATGAGAGAAACAGTCAATAATTACCAGTCTTATGGCAGAAACAGTCAATAATTACCAGTCTTATGAGAGAAAGTCAATAATTACCAATCTTATGGGAAACAGTTAATAATTACCAGCATTATGAGAGAAACAGTCAATAATTACCAATCTTATGGGAAACAGTTAATAATTATCAGTCTTATGATAGAAACAGTCAATAATTACCAGTCTTATGGCAGAAACAGTCAATAATTACCAGTCTTATGGGTGAAAGTCAATAATTACCAGTCTTATGAGAGAAAGTCAATAATTGCCAGTCTCATGAGAGAAAGAGTCAATATTTACCAGTCTTGTGAGAGAAACAGTCAATAACTACCAGTCTTATGAGAGAAAGTCAATAATTGCCAGTCTCATGAGAGAAACAGTCAATAATTACCAGTCTTGTGAGAGAAACAGTCAATAACTACCAGTCTTATGAGAGAAACAGTCAATAATTACCAGTCTTATGAGAGAAACAGTCAATAACTACCAGTCTTATGAGAGAAACAGTCAATAATTACCAGTCTTATGGGAGAAACAGTCAATAATTACCAGTCTTATGGCAGAAACAGTCAATAATTACCAGTCTTATGAGAGAAACAGTCAGTAATTACCACTCTTATTGGAAACAGTTTACCAGTCTTATGAGAAAAACAGTCAATAATTACCAGTCTTATGGGAGAAACAGTCAATAAACACCAGTCTTATGGCAGAAACAGTCAATAATTACCAGTCTTATGAGAGAAACTGTCAATAATTACCAATCTTATGGGAAACAGTTTACCAGTCTTATGAGAAAAACAGTCAATAACTACCAATCTAATGGGAAACAGTCAATAATTACCAGTCTTATGAGAGAAACAGTCAATAATTACCAGTCTTATGGCAGAAACAGCTGGTCAATCTGTCAGTCTACAGAGAAAGTCAATACCGCGTTCATGAGAGAAACAGTCAATAATTACCAGTCTTATGAGAGAAAGTCAATAATTGCGAGTCTCATGAGAGAAACAGTCAATAATTACCAGTCTTGTGAGAGAAACAGTCAATAATTACCAGTTTTATGAGAGAAACAGTCAATAATTACCAGTCTTATGGGAGGAACAGTCAATAATTACCAGTCTTATGGCAGAAACAGTCAATAATTACCAGTCTTATGAGAGAAACAGTCAATAATTACCAATCTTATGGGAACAGTTTGCCAGTCTTATGAGAAAAACAGTCAATAATTACCAATCTAATGGGAAACAGTCAATAATTACCAGTCTTATGAGAGAAACAGTCAATAATTACCAGTCTTATGGCAGGAACAGTCAATAATTACCAGTCTTATGAGAGAAAGTCAATAATTACCAATCTTATGGGAAACAGTTAATAATTACCAGTATTATGAGAGAAACAGTCAATAATTACCAATCTTATGGAAAACAGTTAATAATTATCAGTCTTATGAGAGAAACAGTCAATAATTACCAGTCTTATGGCAGAAACAGTCAATAATTACCAGTCTTATGGGTGAAAGTCAATAATTACCAGTCTTATGAGAGAAAGTCAATAATTGCCAGTCTCATGAGAGAAACAGTCAATAATTACCAGTCTTGTGAGAGAAACAGTCAATAACTACCAGTCTTATGAGAGAAAGTCAATAATTGCCAGTCTCATGAGAGAAACAGTCAATAATTACCAGTCTTGTGAGAGAAACAGTCAATAACTACCAGTCCTACGAGAAAAGCAGTCAATAATTACCAGTCTTATGAGAGAAACAGTCAATCACTACCAGTCTTATTAGAGAAACAGTCAATAATTACCAGTTTTTAGAGTTAACAGGTAATTAACGTAAATTCTTTAAGTCTTACGTGTCATTATCTAATCAAAATAATGAAAACAAAAATTAAAATAGCCGTAAGCTTATTTAGTTATATCAAAAAGTATTAAATATAGTGTATCAGTAACAAAATTATCATCTTTAGAAATAATATAATTTGTGCTGACCCAAAACATCAACAAATTCACTTTAATGACCAAATTATGATATTATGGTCTAAATATTATAAAAAACATCAGATTAATAGTCATGGGTGATGAGTGCCGCCGCCCTCCGCGTTGTGGCACTGTGGGCGGCCGGCCATGACGTGACCCGGGACGTAAACAAGATGGCGGTACCTGACCTCCTGTATCTCTATATGGTCGTAACGTGTAGCTGTGAAACACTCAATAACCTGAAGCTTCAATATTAATGGTAATGTTAACTCCAGTAGGTATGTTGTTATCACTCTCCCCGCCTCTACCGTGTTACCAGACAAAATAGGACCCCCCTCCCCTCCCCAGATATCCATACCATATTCAATAACTCATTAACAGCTAGATAGACATATCACATAAACCTAGTAACCCTATTATTATTATCCTACCATATACCTCACGAGATTGACAGGTACACAGGTAACTAGTGCCATATTATGATACCTAACGAAGAAACAATTAAATTGGTATAACATCACTACATAATGAAGCTAATAATCTTAAAAGGCTTAATGATTCTTGCTATGACCTCCACAACACTAAACTCTTAACACAATCTTATAACTGAACCCACCCCTCAACCCACCCAAAAAAAAACCTCGCTCATTCCACAGATCAACACGAGCTGAGTTGTCGAGGAATGACGTATGAACAAGATATACCCAGTGTGTTGTGAGGAATGTAAGGGAGGAGTATTGGGAGAGGGGAAGGAGGTGAGGAGGGGGGGGAAGGAAAGAGGGGGAGGTTGGGAGGGGGTGAGGAAGGGAATGAGAGGGAAGGGAAAGGAGGAAGGGGTAATATCTAAACCATGACACCACCAGCAATGTTATAACTCACAGAAGGAAAAAAAGTGACCAACTTGGAACCAAAACTTGTGTGTGTATTAGAGAAGAATTGTCAACACACACACACGAAAATAAACACACCCACAGATTAATATCATTCGTGTTTCGTGACCTATTAATGCCCAATGTTAGAACTTAAGAGGATGTTACTATATATATAATTCTCTGTCATTTGCTGTAGATTTCATTTCTAAAGTTGATAATTCTGGTATTTATTTTGTTTTGATGATTTTTTCAAGTATCGTGTTTAATTTTTCTAAGTAATGTATAATTCATTAACAACTTACTGAACTCCTCACAACCTTACAACCCCACAACCTCACACCTCACAAGAAGTTCAAGACGATGAAACTCACTCATAACACAATCCCAACTTAAATCTTTTACAACACCAGAAAAAAAAATGCAAAAAGAAAATCCACTCCAGGTAATTTTTCAGGTAATTCTTCAGAGTAAATTGAGTGTCTTTCCTTACGTAATAAATTCAGTTCCACATATACAGCTGTGTAGGCTTATAACTGGAGTGTTTTAGTTAATACAGGAAGGTTGGATAATTTAACTGGAGTGAATAGTTATGTAGAATTGAACATGTGCCGACACGAGGAGGTTAATTTTATATGCATATTAACACGAATCAAGATAACATGGTAGGTTACGAATCAAGACTGCCTACGAATCATGGCAATTTACGAATCAACACAACATGGCAGACTCATTACATGGCATTCTTAATGTGGTGCCATACCTGGTGGATGATAGTGACAGTGTTTACCTTCCAAGTACCACCTGCGTCAATCAGTGCCTGTAGATACGCTAATTTTCTTTCGATATTATATTGATATTTGGGTTAGGTTAGGTTAGGTAATAATGATATCTCGGGTCTATATGAAATCAACACCTGTAATCAATACCCAGGTAAAATTAATTATAGAAACTGGACTACAACATTTTTGCATTAGACTCAAAAGCACTTGTACCATAAGAAGTTGAGGGCAATAATTTCGATTTTTCGGTACAGAATGTGGATTTCATCAGTTGACTGTATTTTGTCTATTTTCCTGTTTTCCTAAAAGAGTGATATAAAAATTTGGTGATTGTTTTGAATGTTTGGTATGAAAACTACAAGTGAAATGCATGTGTGGTGATTTGAAAGTGATTTAGCTCCGTGGCATGCAAAGTGTCCACGAAATATTGCTGCTTTCTTTGCTTATTGGACAGCTGGACTACACATCAACATTACCTGATGACTGCCTGAACTTCTCGTGAAATGATTGTTCCTGGGCAGCATAGTGTGTAGTATCAACCATTGTATAACCCCAAAAAGCAAAACAAATGATCTATTTACTGTCACTTCACATAGTCTAATCTCAAGGGCAATTT
>NW_024716040.1:0-6382 GCF_018991925.1 Homarus americanus | reverse complement strand
TAACAAAGTCCCCTGAACGAGTATAACAAAGTCCCCTGAACGAGTATAACAAAGTTCCCTAATCGAGTATATTAAAGTCCCCTTATCGAGTATAACAAAGTCCCCTGATAGAGTTTAACAAAGCCCCCTCATCGAGTATAACAAAGTCACCTGACCGAGTATAACAAAGCCCCCTGAACGAGTATAACAAAGATCCCTAATCGAGTATAACAAAGTCCCCTGATAGAGTATAACAAACCCCCTCATCGAGTATAACAAACTCACCTGACCGAGTTATAACAAAGTTCCCTCAACGAGTATAACAAAGGCCCGTGATCGAGTATAACAAAGTCCCGTGATCGAGTACAACAAAGACCACTGATCGAGTACAACAAAGGCCCCTCATCGAGTATAACATCCCTAGATCGAGTATAACAAAGTCTCTGATCGAGCACAACGTCCTGATCGAGAGGCAATGTCCCTCGATCGAGTATAAGTCCCTGATCGATATAACAAAGGCCTCATCGAGTATAACAGTGGCGTCTCCCTTGATCGGAGGCACAAGTCCCTGATCGAGTATAACAAAGTCCCCTGATCGAGTATAACAAAGTCCCCTCATCGAGTATAATAACGTCCCCTGATGGAGTAGAACACCGCCCCCTGATAGAGTATAACAAAGCCCCCTGATCGAGTAGAGCAAAGTCCCCTGATCGAGTATATTAAAGTCCCCTGATCGAGTATAACAAAGACCACTATCGAGAATAAAAAGTCCCCTCATCGAGTATAAGAAAGTCTCCTGATCGAGAATAACAAAGTCCCCTGATAGAGTATAACAAAGTCACCTGAACGAGTATAACAAAGCCCCCTGAACGAGGATAACAAAGATACCTGATCGAGTATAAAAAGTGCCCTGATAGAGTATAACAAAGTTCCCTGATCGAGTATAGCAAAGTCCAATGATCGAGTACATTAAAGTCCCCTGATCGAGTATAACAAAGTCCACTAATCGAGTATAACAAAGACCCCTCATCAAGTATAACAAAGTCCCCTGATCGAGTATAACAAAGACCCCTGATCGAGTGTAAGAAAGGCTCCTCATCGAGTATAACAAAGGCTCCTCATCGAGTATAACAAAGTCCCCTGATCGAGTATAACAAAGTCCCCCGATCGAGTATAACAAAGGCCCCTCATCGAGTACAACAAAGTCCCCTGATTGAGTACAACAAAGGCCCCTGGTCGAGTATAACACAGTCCCCTGATCAAGAATAACAAAGAACCCTGATCGAGCATAACAAAGTCCCCAGATCCAGTATAACAAAGTCATCTGATAGAGTAAAACAAAGGCCCCTCATCGAGTATAACAAAGGCCCCTGATCGAGTATAACAAAGTCCCCTGATTGAGTATAACAAAGTCCCCTGATCGAGTATAACAAAGGCCCCTGATCGAGTATAATAACGTCACCTGATCGAATATAGCAAATTCCCCTGATCGAGTACAACAAAATCCCCTGATCGAGTGTAACAAAGTCCCCTGGTCGAGTATAACAAAGTCCATTGATTTAGTATAACAAAGGCCCTTGATCGAGGATAAGAAAGTCCCCTGACCGAGTATATTAAAGTCCCCTGATCACACTCCAAAGCCCCTCATCGAGTATAACAAAGTCCTTATCGAGAGGCAATAAAGTCCTGTGATCGAGTATACAATCGCCCTCATCGAGTACAACAAAGCCTCATCGAGTACAACAAAGTCCCCTGATCGAGTATAAAGTCCCTGATCGAGTATAACAAAAGGCTCCTCATCGAGTATAACAAAGGCTCCTCATCGACTATAACAAAGGCCCCTGATCGAGTATAACAAAGTCCCCTGATCGAGTATAACAAAGTCTCCCGATCGAGTATAACAAAGGCCCCTCATCGAGTATAACAAAGTCACCTGATCGAGTATAACAAAGTCTCCAGATCGAGTATAACAAAGTCCACTGATCGAGTATAACAAAGTCCACTGATCGAGTATAACAACGCCCCCTCATCGAAAATAACAAATTCCCCTGATCGAGTGTAAGAAAGTCCCCTCATCGAGTATAACAAAGGCCCCTCATCGAGAATAGCAAATTTCCCTGATCGAGTATAACAAAGTACATTCATCCAGTATAACAAAGTCCCCTGATTGAGAATAAAAAAGTCTCCAGATCGCGTATAACAAAGTCCCCTGATAGAGTATAAGAAAGCCCCTGATCGAGTATAAAAAAGTTCCCTGATCGAGTATATTAAAGTCCCCTTATCGAGTATAACAAAGTCCATTGATCTAGTATAAAAAAGTCCCCTGATCAAGTATAACAAAGCCCCCTCATCGAGTATAACAAAGCCCCTCATCGAGTATAACAAAGGGCCCTGATCAAGTATAACAAAGTCCCCGAATCGAGTATAAGAAAGGCTCCTCATCGAGTACAACAAAGGCCCCTGGTCGAGTATAACAAAGTCCCCTGATCGAGTATAACAAAGTCCATTGATCTAGTATAAAAAAGTCCCCTGATCAAGTATAACAAAGCCCCCTCATCGAGTATAACAAAGCCCCTCATCGAGTATAACAAAGGCCCCTTATCGAGTATAACAAAGGCCCCTAATCGAGTACAACAAAGGCTCCTCATCGAGTACAACAAAGGCCCCTGGTCGAGTATAACAAAGTCCCCTGATCGACTATAACAAAGTCCACTGATCAAGTATAACAAAGCCCCTTGATCGAGCATAACAAAGTCCCCTGATCGAGTATAACAAAGTCCCCTGATCAGGTATAACAAAGCCCCTCATCGGGAATAACAAATTCCCCTTATCGAGTATAACAAAGTCCCATGATCGAGTATAACAATGGCCCCTTATCGAGTATAACAAAGGCCCCTGATCGAGTACAACAAAGCCCCCTGATCGAGTACAACAAAGACCCCTGATCGAGTATAACAAAGTCCCCTGATCGAGTATAACAAAGGCTCCTCATCGAAAATAACAAAGGCCCCTGATCGAGTTAACAAAGTCCCCTGATCGAGTATAACAAAGGCCACTGATCGAGTAAAACAAAGTCCCCAGATTAAGTATAACAAAGTCCCCTGATCGAGTATAACAAAGGCCCCTCATCGAGTATAGCAAAGTCCCCTACTCGAGTATATTAAAGTCCCCTGATCGAGTATAACAAATTCCCCTGAACGAGTATAACAAATTCACCTGATCGAGTATAACAAATTCCCCTGATCGAGTATAACAAAGTCCCCTGATCGAGTATAACAAAGTCCCCTGATCGAGTATAACAAAGCCCCCTGAACGAGTATAACAAAGATCCCTGATCGAGTATAACAAAGTTTCCTAATAGAGTATAACAAAGCCCCATCATCGTGTATAACAAAGTCACCTGACCGAGTATAACAAAGCCCCCTAAACGAGTATAACAAGGATCCCTGATCGAGTATCACAAAGTCCCCTGAACGAGTATAACAAAGTTCCCTAATCGAGTATATTAAAGTCCCCTTATCGAGTATAAGAAAGTCCCCTGATAGAGTATAACAAAGCCCCCTCATCGAGTATAACAAAGTCACCTGACCGAGTATAACAAAGCCCCCTGAACAAGTATAACAAAGATCCCTAATCGAGTATAACAAAGTCCCCTGATAGAGTATAACAAAGCCCCCTCATCGAGTATAAAAAACTCACCTGACCGAGTTATAACAAAGCCCCCTCAACGAGTATAACAAAGGCCCGTGATCGAGTATAACAAAGTCCCGTGATCGAGTACAACAAAGACCACTGATCGAGTACAACAAAGGCCCCTCATCGAGTATAACAATATCCCCTGATCGAGTATAACAAAGTCCCCTCATCAAGTATAACAAATTTCCCGAATCGAGAATAACAAAGTCCCCTCATCGAGTATAACAAAGGCCCCTTATCGAGTATAACAAAGCCCCCTGATCGAGTATAGCAAAGTCCCCTGATCGAGTATAACAAAGTCCTCTCATCGACTATAACAAAGGCCCCTTATCGAGTATAACAAAGCCCGTTAATCGAGTATAGCAAAGTCCCCAGATCGAGTATAACAAAGTCCTCTGATCAAGTATAACAAATTTCCCTAATCGAGAATAACAAAGTCCCCTCACCGAGTATAACATAGGCCCCTTATCGAGTATAACAAAGCCCCCTGATCGAGTATAGCGAAGTCCCCTGATCGAGTATAACAAAGTCCCCTCATCGAGTATAACAAAGCCCCCTGATCGAGTATATTAAAGTCCCCTCATCGAGTATAAGAAAGTCTCCTCATCGAGAATAACAAAGTCCCCTGATCGAGTATAACAAAGTCACCTGAACGAGTATAACAAAGCCCCCTGAACGAGTATAACACAGATCCCTGATCAAAAGGCAGACCCTGATATGGTACTACAGACCCCATCGGTGTTAGCTGTTCTGATCAGGCAACAGTCCGTATCTAGTAGTATAACAAAGTCCCCTGATCATATAACAAAGCCCTCTGATCGAGTATAACAAAGGGCCCTGATCGAGTATAACAAAGTCCCCTGATCGAGTATAACAAAGTCCCCTAATCGAGTATAACAAAGGCCCATTATCGAGTATAACAAAGGCCCCTCATCGAGTACAACAAAGGCCCCTCATCGGGTACAACAAAGGCCCCTGGTCGAGTATAACAAAGTCCCCTGATCAAGAATAACAAAGAACCCTGATCGAGTATAACAAAGTCCCCAGATCCAGTATAACAAAGTCCCCTGATAGAGTAAAACAAAGGCCACTCATCGAGTATAACAAAGTCCCCTGATCGAGTATAACAAAGATCCCTGATCGAGTATAACAAAGTCCCCTGATAGAGTATAACAAAGATCCCTGAGCGAGTATATTAAAGTCCCCTGATCGAGTATAACAAAGTCCCCTGATCGAGTATAACGAAGTCCCCTTATCGAGTATAACAAAGCACCCTCATCGAGTATAACAAAGTCCCCTTATCGAGTATAACAATGTCCCTGATCGAGTATAACAATGGCCCTTATCGAGTATAACAAAGGCCCCTGATCGAGTACAACAAAGCCCCCTCATCGAGTGCAACAAAGTCCCCTGATCGAGTATGACAAAGTCCTCTGATCGAGTATAACAAAAGCTCCTCATCGAGTATAACAAAGTCCCCTGATCAAGAATAACAAAGAACACTGATCGAGTATAACAAAGTCCCCAGATCCAGTATAACAAAGCCCCCTGATAGAGTAAAACAAAGGCCACTCATCGAGTATAACAAAGTCCCTCATCGAGTATAACAAAGTCCACTGATCTGCCCTGATCAACTATAACAAAGTCCCCTGATCGAGTATAACAAAGTCCCCTGATCGAGTAAAACAAAGTCCCCTGATCGAGTATAACAAATTCCCCTGATCGAGTATAACAAAGTCCCCTCATCGAGTATAACAAAGGCCCCTTATCGAGTATAACAAACTTCCCTGATCGAGTATAGCAAAGTCCCCTGATAGAGTATAACACAGCCCCCTCATCGAGTATAACAAAGTCACATGACCGAGTATAACAAAGCCCCCTGAACGAGTATAACAAAGATCCCTGATCGAGTATATCAAAGGCCCCTTATCGAGTATAACAAAGTTTCCTAATCGAGTGTAATAAAGGCCCCTGATCGAGTATAACAAAGTCCCGTGATCGAGTACAACAAAGGCACCTGATCGAGTACAATAAAGGCCCCTCATCGAGTACAACAAAGGCCCCTGATCGAGTATAACAAAGTCCCCTCATCAAGAATAACAAAGCCCCTCATCGAGTATAACAAAGTCCACTGATCAAGTATAACAGTCCCCTGATCATGTATAACAAATTCCCCTAAGTGAGAGTAACAAAGTCCCCTCATCGAGTATAACAAAGGCCCCTTATCGAGTATAACAAAGCCCCCTGATCGAGTATAGCAAAGTCCCCTGACCGAGTATAAAAAGTCCCCTCATCGAGTATAACAAAGTCGCCCTATCGAGTATAACAAAGTCACCTGAACGATTATAACAAAGCCCCCTGAACGAGTATAACAAAGATGCCTGATCGAGTTTAACAAAGCCCCCTGATTGAGGATAACAAAGTTCCCTGATCGAGTAAGGCAAACTCCCCTGATCGAGTATATTAAAGTCCCCTGATCGAGTATAACAAAGTCCACTCATCTAGTATAACAAAGTCCCCTGATCAAGTATAACAAAGCCCCCTGATCGAGTATAACAAAGTCCCCTCATCGAGTATAACAAAGGGCCCTGATCAAGTATAACAAAGTCCGATGATCGAGTATAACAAAGTCCCCTAATCGAGTATAACAACTGCCCCTTATCGAGTACAACAAAGGCCCCTGGCCGAGTATAACAAAGTCCCCTGA
>NW_024716039.1:0-29773 GCF_018991925.1 Homarus americanus | reverse complement strand
ACAGGTAGGCTTCTCAAGGGGTTAAATCATCATACAGGTAGGCTTCTCAAGGGTTAAATCATCATACAGGAAAGCTTCTCAAGCGGTTAAATCATCATACAGGTAGGCTTCTCAGGGGGTTAAATCATCATATAGGTAAGCTTCTCAAGGGGTTAAATCATCATACTGGTAAGCTTCTCAAGCGGTTAAATCATCATACAGGTAAGCTTCTCAAGGGGTTAAATCATCATACAGGTAGGCTTCTCAAGTGGTTAAATCATCATAGAAGGTAAGCTTCTCAAGGGGTTAAATCATCATGCAGGTAAGCTTCTCAAGGGGTTAAATCATCATACAGGTAAGCTTCTCAAGATGATACATCATCATACAGGTAAGCTTCTCAAGGGGTTAAATCATCATACAGGTAAGCTTCTCAAGGGGTTAAATCATCATACACGTAAGCTTCTCAAGGGTTTAAATCATCATACAGGTAAGCTTCTCAAGGGGTCAAATCATCATACAGGTAGGCTTCTCAAAGGGTTAAATCAACATACAGGTAAGCCTCTCATGGGGTTAAATCATCATACAGGTAGGCTTCTCAAGGGGTTAAATCATCATACAGGTAGGCTTCCCAAGGGGTTAAATCATCATACAGGTAAGCTTCTCAAGGGGTTAAATCATCATACAGGTAAGCTTCTCAAGGGTGTTAAATCATCATACAGGTAAGCTTCGCAAGAGGATAAATCATCATACAGGTAAGCTTGTCAAGGGGTTAAATCATCATACAGGTAAGCTTCTCAAGGGGTTAAATCATCATATACGTAAGCTTCTCAAGGGTTTAAATCATACAGGTAAGCTTCTTAAGGGGTTAAATCATGATACAGGTAAGCTTCTCAAGGGGTTAAATCATAATACAGGTAAGCTTCTCAATGGGTTAAATCATCATACAGGCTAGCTTCTCAAGGGGTTAAATCATCATACACGTAAGTTTCTCAAGGGTTTAAATCATCATACAGGTAAGCTTCTCAAGGGGTTAAATCATCATACAGGTAGGCTTCTCAAGGGGTTAAATCATCATACAGGTAAGCTTCTCAAGGGGTTAAATCATCATACAGGTAAGCTTCTCAAGGGTGTTAAATCATCATACAGGTAGGCTTCTCAAGGGGTTAAATCATCATACAGGTAAACTTCTCAAGGGGTTAAATCATCATACAGGTAAGCTTCTCATGGGGATAAATCATCATACAGGTAAACTTCTCAAGGGGTTAAATCATCATACAGGTAAGCTTCCCTCAAGGGGTTAAATCATCATACATGTAAGCTTCTCAAGGGTTTAAATCATCGTACAGGTAAGCTTCTCAAGGGGTTAAATCATCATACAGGTAAGCTTCTCAAGGGGTTAACCATCATACAGGTAAGGTTCCTTGGCGTGTTAAATCATCATACTGGTAGGCTCCTCAAGGGGGTTAAATCATCATACAGGTAAGCTTCTCAAGGCGTTAAATCATCATACATGTAGGATTCTCAAGGGGTTAAATCATCATACAGGCAAGCTTCTCAAGGGGTTAAATCATCATACAGGTAAGCTTCTCAAGGGGTTAAATCATCATACAGGTAGGTTTCTCAAGGGGTTAAATCATCATACAGGTAGGCTTCTCAAGGGGTTAAATCATCATACAGGTAAGCTTCTCAAGGGGTTAAATCATCATACAGGTAGGTTTCTCAAGGGATTAAATCATCATAGAGGTAAGCTTCTCAAGGGGTTAGATCATCATACAGGTAATCTTATGAAGGGGTTAAATCATCATCCAGGTAGGTTTTTCAAGGGCTAAAATCATCATACAGGTAAGCTTCTCAAGGGGTTAAATCATCATACAGGTAGGCTTCTCAAGGGGTTAAATCATCATACAGATAAGCTTCTCAAGGGGTTAAATCATCATGCAGGTTGGCTTCTCAAGGGTTTAAATCATCATACAGGTAAACTTCTCAAGGGGTTAAATCATCATACAGGTAGGCTTCTCAAGGGCATAAATCATCATACAGGTAAGCTTCTCAAGTGGTTAAATCATCATACAGGTAAGCTTCTCAAGGGGTTAAATCATCATGCAGGTAAGCTTCTCAAGGGGTTAAATCATCATACAGGTAAGCTTCGCAAGAGGATAAATCATCATACAGGTAAGCTTGTCAAGGGGTTAAATCATCATACAGGTAAGCTTGTCAAGGGGTTAAATCATCATACACGTAAGCTTCTCAAGGGTTTAAATCATCATACAGGTAAGCTTCTCTAGGGGTTAAATCATCATGCAGGTAGGCTTCTCAAGGGGTTAAATCATCATACAGGTAAGCTTCTCAAGGGGTTTAAATTATCATACAGGTAGGCCTCTGAAGGGGTTAAATCATCATACACGTAAGCTTCTCTAGGGATTAAATCATCATACAGGTAGGCTTCTGAAGGGGTTAAATCATCATACAGGTAAGCTTCTCAAGGGGGTTAAATCATCATACAGGTAAGCTTCTCAAGGGGTTAAATCATCATACACGTAAGCTTCTCAAGGGGTTAAATCATCATACAGGTAAGCTTCTCAAGGGGTTAAATCATCATACAGGTAGGCTTCTCAAGTGGTTAAATTATCATAGAAGGTAAGCTTCTCAAGGGGTTAAATCATCATGCAGGTAAGCTTCTCAAGGGGTTAAATCATCATACAGGTAAGCTTCTCAAGGGGATAAATCATCATACAGGTAAGCTTCTCAAGGGGTTAAATCATCATACAGCTAAGCTTCTCAAGGGGTTAAATCATCATACACGTAAGCTTCTCAAGGGTTTAAATCATCATACAGGTAAGCTTCTCAAGGGGTCAAATCATCATACAGGTAGGCTTCTCAAGGGGTTAAATCAACATACAGGTAAGCTTCTCAAGGGGTTAAATCATCATACAGGTAAGCTTCTCAAGGGGTTAAATCATCATACAGGTAAGCTTCTCAAGGGGTTAAATCATCATACACGTAAGCTTCTCAAGGGCTTAAATCATCATACAGGTAAGCTTCTCAAGGGGTTAAATCATCATACAGGTAAGCTTCTCAAGGCGTTAAATCATCATACATGTAGGATTCTCAGGGGGTTAAATCATCATACAGGCAAGCTTCTCAAGGGGTTAAATCATCATACAGGTAGGCTTCTCAAGGGGTTAAATCATCATACAGGTAGGCTTCTCAAGGGGTTAAATCATCATACAGGTAAGCTTCTCAAGGGTTTAAATCATCATACAGGTTAGTTTCTCAAGGGCTTAAATCATCATACAGGTAAGCTTCTCAAGGGGGTAAATCATCATACAGGTAAACTTCTCAAGGGGTTAAATCATCATACAGGTAAGCTTCTCAAGGGGATAAATCATCATACAGGTAGGCTTCTCAAGGGGTTAAATCATCAAAAAGGTAAGCTTCTCAAGGGGTTAAATCATCATACACGCAAGCTTCTCAAGGGGTTAAATCATCATACAGGTAGGCTTCTCAAGGGTTAAATCATCATACAGGTAAACTTCTCAAGGGGTTAAATCATCATACAGGTAAGCTTCTCAAGGGGATAAATCATCATACAGGTAAGCTTCTCATCGGGTTAAATCATCATGCAGGTAAGCTTCCCCCAAGGGGTTAAATCATCATACACGTAAGCTTCTCAAGGGTTTAAATCATCGTACAGGTAAGCTTCTCAAGGGATTAAATCATCATACAGGTAAGCTTCTCAAGGGGTTAAAAAATCATACTGGTAGGATTCTCAAGGGGTTAAATCATCATAAAGGCAAGCTTCTCAAGGGGTTAAATCATCATACAGGTAGGCTTCTCAAGGGGTTAAATCATCATACAGGTAGGCTTCTCAAGGGGTTAAGTCATCATACAGGTAGGCTTCTCAAGGGTTAAATCATCATACAGGTAAGCTTCTCAGGGGGTTAAATCATCATGCATGTAGGCTTTTCAAGGGCTGAAATCATCATACACGGAGGCTTCTCAAGGGGTTAAGCCATCATACACGTAAACTTCTGAAGGGGTTAAATCATCATACAGGTAGGCTTCCCAAGGGGTTAAATTATCATACAGGTAGGCTTCTCAAGGGTTTAAATCATCATACAGGTAAGCTTTTGAAGGGGAAAAATCATCATACAGGTAGGCTTCTCAAGGGGTTAAATCATCATACAGGTAAGCTTCTCAAGGGGTTAAATCATCATACAGGTAAGCTTCTCAAGGGGTTAAATCATCATACAGGTAAGCTTCTCAAGGGGTTAAATCATCATACAGGTAGGCTTCTCAAGTGGTTAAATCATCATAGAAGGTAAGCTTCTCAAAGGGTTAAATCATCATGCAGGTAAGCTTCTCAAGGGGTTAAATCATCATACAGGTAAGCTTCTCAAGGCGATAAATCATCATACACGTAAGCTTCTCAAGGGTGTAATCATCATACAGGTAAGCTTCTCAAGGGGTTAAATCATCATACAGGTAGGCTTCTCATGGGGTTAAATCATCATACAGGTAAACTTCTCAAGGGGTTAAATCATCATACAGGTAGGCTTCCCAAGGGATTAAATCATCATACAGGAAGGCTTCTCAAGGGGTTAAATCATCATACAGGTATGTACCTACGAAAGTTAAGTGTATCATACAGGTAAGCTTCTCAAGGCGATAAATCATCATACACGTAAGCTTCTCAAGGGTGTAATCATCATACAGGTAAGCTTCTCAAGGGGTTAAATCATCATACAGGTAGGCTTCTCATGGGGTTAAATCATCATACAGGTAAACTTCTCAAGGGGTTAAATCATCATACAGGTAGGCTTCCCAAGGGATTAAATCATCATACAGGAAGGCTTCTCAAGGGGTTAAATCATCATACAGGTAAGCTTCTCAAGGTGTTAAATCATCATACAGGTAAGCTTCTTAAGGGGTTAAATCATCATACAGGTAGACTTCTCAAGGGGTTAAATCATCATACAGGTAAACTTCTCAAGGGGTTAAATCATCATACAGGTAAGCTTCTCAAGGGGATAAATCATCATACAGGTAAGCTTCTCAAGGGGTTAAATCATCATACAGGTAAGCTTCCCTCAAGGGGTTAAATCATCATACACGTAAGCTTCTCAAGGGTTTAAATCATCGTACAGGTAAGCTTCTCAAGGGGTTAAATCATCATACAGGTAGGCTTCTCAAAGGGTTAAATCATCATACAGGTACGCTTCTCAAGGGGTTAAGTCATCATACAGGTAAGCTTCTCAAGGCGTTTAATCATCATACAGGTAAGCTTCTCAAGGCGTTAAATCATCATACATGTAAGCTTCTCAAGGTTTATATCATCATACAGGTAAGAAACTTCTCCAAGGTTAAATCATCATACAGGTAAGCTTCTCAGGGATAAATCATCATACAGGCAAAAGCTTCTCAAGGGTTAAATCATCATACATGTAAGCTTCTCAAGGGGTTAAATCATCATACAGGTAGGCTTCTCAAGGGGTTAAATCATTATACAGGTAAGCTTGTCAAGGGGTTAAATCATCATACAGGTAGGCTTCTCATGGGGTTAAATCATCATACAGGTAAACTTCTCAAGGGGTTAAATCATCATACAGGTAAGCTTCTCAAGGGGATAAATCATCATACAGGTAAGCATCTCAAGGGTTTAAATCATCATACAGGCAAGCTTCTCAAGGGGTTAAATAATCATACAGGTAGGCTTCTGAAGGGGTTAAATCATCGTACAGGAAAGCTTCTCAGGGGGTTAAATCATCATACAGAAAGGTTTCTCAAGGGGTTAAATCATCATACAGGTAGGCTTATCAAGGGGTTAAATCATCATACAGGTAAGCTTCTCAAGGGGTTAAATCATCATACAGGTAAGCTTCTCAAGGGGTTAAATCATCATACAGGTAAGCTTCTCAAGGGGTTAAATCATCATACAGGTAAACTTCTCAAGGGGTTAAATCATCATACAGGTTGGCTTCTCCAGTGGTTAAATCATCATACAGGTAAGCTTCTCAAGGAGTTAAATCATCATGCAGGTAAGCTTCTGAAGGGGTTAAATCATCATACCGGTAAGCTTCTGAAGGGGTTAAATCATCATACCGGTAAGCTTCTCAAGGGGTTAAATCATCATACAGGTAAGCTTCTCAAGGGGGTTAAATCATCATACAGGTAAGCTTCTCAAGGGGTTAAATCATCATACACGTAAGCTTCTCAAGGGATGAAATCATCATACAGGTAAGCTTCTCAAGGGGTTAAATCATCATACAGGTAAACTTCTCAAGGGGTTAAATCATCATACAGGTAGGCTTCTCAAGTGGTTAAATCATCATACAGGTAAGCTTCTCAAGGGGTTAAATCATCATGCAGGTAAGCTTCTCAAGGGGTTAAATCATCATACCGGTAAGCTTCTGAAGGGGTTAAATCATCATACCGGTAAGCTTCTCAAGGGGTTAAATCATCATACAGCTAAGCTTCTCAAGGGGGTAATCATCATACAGGTAAGCTTCTCAAGGGCTTAATCATCATACAAGTAAGCTTCTCAAGGGGTTAAATCATCATACAGGTAGGCTTCTCAAGGGGTTAAATCATCATGCAGGTAAGCTTCTCAAGGGGGTAATCATCATACAGGTAGGCTTCTCAAGGGGTTAAATCATCATACAGGTAAGCTTCTCAAGGGGTTAAATCATCATACAGGTAGGCTTTCAAGGCTAAATCATCATACAGGTAAGCTTCTCAAGGGGTTAAATCATCATCCAGGTAGGTTTTTCAAGGGCTTAAATCATCATACAGGTAAGCTTCTCAAGGGGTTAAATCATCATGTAGGTAAGCTTCTCAAGGGGTTAAATCACCATGCAGGTAATCTTCTCAAGGGGTTAAATCATCATACAGGTAAGCTTCTCAAGGGGTTAAATCATCATGCAGGTAGGCATCTCAAGGGCTTAAATCATCATACAGGTAGGCTTCTCAAGGGGTTAAATCATCATACAGGTAGGCTTCTCAAGGGGTTAAATCATCATACAGGTAGGCTTCTCAAGGGGATAAATCATCATACAGGTAAGCTTCTCAAGGGGTTAAATCATCATACAGGTAGGCTTCTGAAGGGGTTAAATCAACATACAGGTAGGTTTTCAAGGGTTAAATCATCATACAGGTAGGCTTTCAAGGTGTTAAATCATCATATTATGCAAGCTTTTCAGCGTTTTAACCATCATACACGTAGCTTCTCAAGGGGTTAAATCATCGCAGGTAGGCTTTCAAGGGCTTTCTAATCATCATACAGGTAAGCGTCTCAAGGGGTTAAATCATCTTACAGGTAGGCTTCTCAAGGGCTTAAATCATCATACAGGTAGGCTTCTCAAGAGGTTAAATCATCATACAGGTAAGCGTTTCAAGGGGTTAAATCATCTTACAGGTAGGCTTCTCAAGGGCTTCAATCATCTTACAGGTAAGCTTCTCAAGGGGATAAATCATCATACAGGTAAGCTTCTCAAGGGGTGAAATCATCATACAGGTAAGATTCTCAAGGGGTTAAATCATCATACAGGTAGGCTTCTCAAGGGGTTAAATCATCATACAGGTAAGCTTCTCAGGTGGTTAAATCATCATACACGTAGGCTTCTCAAGGGGATAAATCATCATACAGGTAGGCTTCTCAGGGGGTTAAATCAGCACACAGGTAAACTTCGCGAGGGATTAAATCATCATATAGGTAGGCTTCTCAAGGGGTTATATCATCATACACGTAAGTTTCTCAAGGGTTCAAATCATCATACAGGTCAGCTTCTCAAGGGGTTAAATCATCATACAGGTAGGCTTCTCAAGGGGTTAAATCATCATACAGGTAGCTTCTCAAGGGGTTAAATCATCATACAGGTAAGCTTCTCAAGGGGTTAAATCATCATACAGGTAAGCTTCTCAAGGGGTTAAATCATCATACACGTAAGCTTCTCAAGGGTTTAAATCATCATACAGGTAATTTTCTCAAGAGGCTAATTCATCATACAGGTAGGCTTCTCAAGGGGTTAAATCATCATACACGTAAGCTTCTCAAGGGGTTGGATCATCATACAGGTAAGCTTCTCAAGGGGTTAAATCATCATCCAGGTAGGTTTTTCAAGGGCTTAAATCATCATACAGGTAAGCTTCTCAAGGGGTTAAATCATCATGTAGGTAAGCTTCTCAAGGGGTTAAATCACCATGCAGGTAATCTTCTCAAGGGGTTAAATCATCATACAGCTTCTCAAGGGGCTAAATCATCATGCAGGTAAGCTTCTCAAGGGGTTAAATCATCGCCTGAATGGGCTTCACAAGAGTTAAATCATCATCAGTAATCTTCTTCTCAAGGGGTTAAATCATCATACAGGTAAGGCTTCTCAAGGGTTATATCATCAGCACAGGTAAGCTTCTCAAGGGTTAAATCATCATACAGGTAGGCTTCTCAAGGGAGTTAGAAATCATCATACAGGTAAGCTTCTCAAGGGGTTAAATCATCATACAGGTAAGCTTCTCAACGGGTTAAATCATCATACAGATAGGCTTCGCAAGGGGTTAAATCATCATCCAGGTAATCTTCTCAAGGGGTTAAATCATAATACAGGTAGGCTTCTCAAGGGGTTATATCATCATACAGGTAAGCTTCTCAAGTGGTTAAATCATCATACAGGTAGGCTTCTCAAGGGGTTAAATCATCATACAGGTAAGCTTCTCAAGGGGTTAAATCATCATACAGGTAAGCTTCTCAAGGGGTTAAATCGTCATACAGGTAAGCGTCTCAAGGGGTTAAATCATCTTACAGGTAGGCTTCTCAAGGGCTTAAATCATCATACAGGTAAGCTTCTCAAGGGGTTAAATCATCATACAGGTAAGCTTCTCAAAAGGTTAAATCATCATACAGGTAAGCTTCTCGAGGGGATTCGTCATCCTTACCAAGGTAGGCTTCTCAAGGGTTAAATCATCTTCTTTGTTAGGCTTCTCAAGAGGTTAAACCATCATACAGGTAAGCTTCTCCAAAGAGGTTCAGAAATCGTCATACAGGTAAGCTTCTCAAGGGGTTAAATCATCATACAGGTAGACTTCTCAAGGGGTTAAATCATCATACAGGTAGGCTTCTCAAGGGGTTTAAATTATCATACAGGTAGGCCTCTGAAGGGGTTAAATCATCATACAGGTAAGCTTCTCTAGGGATTAAATCATCATACAGGTAGGCTTCTGAAGGGGTTAAATCATCATACAGGTAAGTTTCTCAAGGGGTTAAATCATCATACAGGTAAGCTTCTCAAGGGTAAAAATCATCATACAGTTAAGCTTCTCAAGGGGGTAAATAATCATACAGGTAAGCTTCTCAAGGGGTTAAATCATCATACACGTAAGTTTCTCAAGGGTTTAAATCATCATACAGGTCAGCTTCTCAAGGGTTTAAATCATCATACAGGTAGGCTTCTCAAGGGGTTAAATCATCATACAGGTAGGCTTCTCAAGGGGTTAAATCATCATACAGGTAAGCTTCTCAAGGGGTTAAATCATCATACAGGTTAGCTACTCAAGGGGTTAAATCATCATACAGGTAGGCTTCTCAAGGGGTTAAATCATCATACAGGTAACCTTCTCAAGGGGTTAAATCATCATACAGGTAGGCTTCTCAAGGGGATAAATCATCATACAGGTAAGCTTCTCAAGGGGATAAATCATCATACAGGTAAGCTTCTCATGGGGTTAAATCATCATAAAGGTAAGCTTCTCAAGGGGTTAAATCATCATACACGTAAGATTCTCAAGGGTTTAAATCATCATACAGATAAGCTTCTCAAGGGGTTAAATCATCAATCAGGTAGGCTTCTCGAGGGGCTAAATCATCATACAGGTAAGCTTCTCATGGGGTTAAATCATCAAACAGGTAGGATTCTCAAGGGGTTAAATCATCATACAGGTAAGCTTCTCAAGGGGTTAATTCATCAAACAGGTAGGCTTCTCAAGGGGTTAAATCATCATACAGTTAAGCTTCTCAAGGGATTAAATCATTATACAGGTAGGCTTCTGAAGGGGATTAAATCATCATACAGGTAAGCTTCTCAAGGGGTCAAATCATCATACAGGAAGGCTTCTGAAGAGGTTAAAGCATCTTACAGGTAAGCTTCTCAAGGGGCTAAATCATCATACAGGTAGGCTTCTCAAGGGGTTAAATCATCATACAGGTAAGCTTCTCAAGGGGTTAAATCATCATACAGGTAATCTTCTCAAGGGCTTAAATCATCATACAAGTAGGCTTCTCAAGGGGTTAAATCATCATACAGGTAAGCTTCTGAAGGGGTTAAATCATCATACAGGTAGGCTTCTGAAGGGATTAAATCATCATACAGGTAGGCTTCTGAAGGGGTTAATTCATCAAACAGGTAGGCTTCTCAAGTGGTTAAATCATCATACAGGTAGGCTTCTCAAGGGGTTAAATCATCTTACAGGTAAGCTTCTCAAGGGGTTAAATCATCATACAGGTAAGCTTCTCAAGGGGTTAAATCATAATACAGGCAGGCTTCTCAAGGGGTTAAATCACCATACAGGTAGGCTTCTCAAGGGTTAAATCATCATACAGGTAAGCTTCACAAGGGGTTAAATCATCATACAGGTAAGCTTCTCAAGGGGTTAAATCATCATACAGGTAAGCTTCTCAAGGGGGTAAATCATCATACAGGTAGGCTTCTCAAGTGGTTAAATCATCATAGAAGGTAAGCTTCTCAAGGGGTTAAATCATCATGCAGGTAAGCTTCTCAAGGGATTAAATCATCATACAGGTAAGCTTTTCAAGGGGATAAATCATCATACAGGTAAGCTTCTCAAGGGGTTAAATCATCATACAGGTAGGCTTCTCACGGGGATAAATCATCATACAGGTAAGCTTCTCAAGGGGTTAAATCATCATACAGGTAAGCTTCTCAAGGGGTTAAATCATCATACACGTAAGCTTCTCAGGGGTTTAAATCATCATACAGGTAAGCTTCTCAAGAGGTTAATTCATCATACAGGTAGGCTTCTCAAGGGGTTAAATCATCATACACGTAAGCTTCTCAAGAAATTGGATCATCATACAGGTAAGCTTCTCAAGGGGTTAAATCATCATCCAGGTAGGTTTTTCAAGGGCTTAAATCATCATATAGGTAAGCTTCTCAAGGGGTTAAATCATCATGTAGGTAAGCTTCTCAAGGGGTTAAATCACCATACAGGTAATCTTCTCAAGGGGTTAAATCATCATACAGGTAAGCTTCTCAAGGGGTTAAATAATCATGCAGGTAAGCTTCTCAAGGGGTTAAATCACCATGCAGGTAATCATCTCAAGGGGTTAACTCATCATACAGGTAAGCTTCTCAAGGGGATAAATCATCATACAGGTAAGCTTCTCAAAGGGTTAAATCATCATACAGATAGGCTTCGCAAGGGGTTAAATCATCATCCAGGTAATCTTCTCAAGGGGTTAAATCATCATACAGGTAGGCTTCTCAAGGGGTTATATCATCATACAGGTAAGCTTCTCAAGGGGTTAAATCATCATACAGGTAGGCTTCTCAAGGGGTTAAATCATCATACAAGGTAGAAAGCTTCTCAAGGGGTTAAATCATCATAGGTAGGCTTCTCAAGGGTTATATCATCATACAGGTAGGCTTCTCAAGAGTTCAAATCATCATACTGAGTAAAGCTTCTCAAGGGTTTAAATCGTCATACCATTAAGCGTCTCAAAGTTAAATCATCATACAGAGTGGAAGCTTCTCAAGGGGTTAAATCATCATACAGGTAGGCTTCTCAAGGGGTTAAATCAGCATACAGTTAAGCTTCTCAAGGGGTTAAATCATCATACAGGTAGGCTTCTCAAGGGGTTAAATCATCATACAGGTAGGCTTCTCAAGGGGTTAAATCATCATACAGGTAAGCTTCTCAAGGGGTCAAATCATCATACAGGTAGGCTTTTGAAGGGGTTAAAGCATCATACAGGTAAGCTTCTCAAGGGGTTAAATCATCATGCAGGTAAGCTTCTCAAGGGGTTAAATCATCATACAGGTAAGCTTCTCAAGGGGTTAAATCATCATACAGGTAAGCTTCTCAAGGGGTTAAATCATCATACAGGTAAGCTTCTCGAGGGGTTAAATCATCATACACGTAAGCTTCTCAAGGGTTTAAATCATCATACAGGTAAGCTTCTCAAGGGGTCAAATCATCATACAGGTAGGCTTCTGAAGGGGTAAAAGCATCATACAGGCAAGTTTCTCAAGGGGTTAAATCATCATACAGGTAAGCTTCTCAAGGGGTTAAATCATCATACAGGTAAGCTTCTCAAGGGGTTAAATCATCATACAGGTAGGCTTCTCCAAGGGGTTAAATCTCATCATACAGGTAGAAGCTTCTCAAGGGGTTCAAATGTATACAAACCCAAACTTCTCAAGAGGATAAATCATCATACAGGTAAGCATCTCAAGGGGTTAAATCATCATACAGGTAAGCATCTCAAGGGGTTAAATCATCATACAGGTAGGCTTCTCAAGGGGTTAAATCATCGTACAGGAAAGCTTCTCAAGGGGTTAAATCATCATACAGGTAGGCTTATCAAGGGGTTAAATCATCATACAGGTAAGCTTCTCAAGGGGTTAGATCATCATACAGGTAAGCTTCTCAAGGGGTTAGATCATCATACAGGTAAACATCTGAAGGCGTTAAATCATCATACAGGTAGGTTTTTCTAGGGATTCAATCCTCATACAGGTAAGCTTCTCAAGGGTTAAATCTCATCATTCAAGGTAAAAGCTTCTCCAGGGGATGAAATCATCATACAGGTAAGCTTCTCTGCTTGGGGTTAAATCATCATAAAGTGAAAACTTCTCCAGCAGGTTAAATCATCATACAGGTAAACTTCTCAAGTTAATCATTATACAGGTAGACTTCTCAAGGGGTTAAATCACCCATACAGGTAGGGCTTCTCCAAGGGTTCTAAATCATCACATGCAGAGTGAAAGCTTCTCCAAGCAGGTTAATCTCCATCAGCAAAATTAGGTTTGTCAAGGGGTTAAATCATCATACAGGTAAGCTATAAGGGGTTAAATCATCCTTACAGGAAAGCTTCTCAAGGGGTTAAATAATCATACAGAGTATAAGCTTCTCAAGGGGTTAAATCATCATACCGTTAGGAAGCTTCTCAAGTGGTTAAATCATCATTGAAGGTAAGCTTCTCTAGGGGTTAAATCATCATGCAGGTAAGCTTCTCAAGGGGTTAAATCATCATACAGGTAAGCTTCTCAAGGGGATAAATCATCATACAGGTAAGCTTCTCAAGGGGTTAAATCATCATACAGGTAAGCTTCTCAAGGGGTTAAATCATCATACACATAAGCTTCTCAAGGGTTTAAATCATCATACAGGTAAGCTCCTCAAGGGGTTAAATCATCATACAGGTTAGCTTCTCAAGGGGTTAAATCATCATACAGGTAGGCTTCTCAAGAGGTTAAATCATCATACAGGTAAGCTTCTCAAGGGGTTAAATCATCATACAGGTAAGCTTCTCAAGGGGATAAATCATCATACAGGTAAGCTTCTCATGGGGTTAAATCATCATAAAGGTAAGCTTCTCAAGCGGTTAAATCATCATACACGTAAGGTTTTCAAGGGTTTAAATTATCATATAGGTAAGCTTCTCAAGGGGTTAAATCATCATACAGGTAAGCTTCTCTAGGGGTTAAATCATCATGCAGGTAGGCTTCTGAAGGGGTTAAATCATCATACAGGTAAGCTTCTCAAGGGGTTAAATCATCATACAGGCAAGCTTCTCAAGGGGTTAAATCACCATACAGGTAGGATTCTCAAGGGGTTAAATCATCATTCAGGTAAGCTTCTCAAGGGGTTAAATCATCATGCAGGTAAGCTTCTGAAGGGGTTAAATCATCATACAGGTAAGCTTCTCATGGGGTTAAATCATCATACAGGTAGGCTTCTCAAGTGGTTAAATCATCATACAGGTAGGCTTCTCAAGGGGTTAAATCATCATACAGGTAAGCTTCTCAAGGGGTTAAATCATCATACAGGTAGGCTTCTGAAGGGGTTAAATCATCATACAGGTAAGCTTCTCAAGGGGTTACATCACCATACAGGTAGGATTCTCAAGGGGTTAAATCATCATGCAGGTAAGCTTCTCAAGGGGTTAAATCATCATGCAGGTAAGCTTCTGAAGGGGTTAAATCATCATACAGGTAGGCTTCTGAAGGGTGTTAAATCATCATACAGGTAAGCTTCTCAAGGGGTTAAATCATCATACAGGTAAGCTTCTCAAGGGGTTAAATCATCATACAGGTAGGATTCTCAAGGGGTTAAATCATCATACAGGCAGGCTTCTCAAGGGGTTAAATCATCATACAGGTAAGCTTCTCAAAGGGTTAAATCATCATACAGGTAAGCTTCTCAAGGGGTTAAATCATCATACAGGTAAGCTTCTCAAGGGGTTGAATCATCATACAGGTAGGCTTCTCAAGGGGTTAAATCACCATACAGGTAATCTTCTCAAGGGGTTAGATCATCATACAGGTAAGCATTTGAAGGGGTTAAATCATCATACAGGTAGTTCATTCTAGGGCTTAAATCATCATACATGTAGACTTCTCAAGGGGTTAAATCATCATACAGGTAAGCTTTTTAGGGGGTTAAATCATCATGCAGGTAGGCTTCTCAAGGGCTTAAATCATCATACAGGTAGGCTTCTCAAGGGGAAAAATTATCATACAGGTAGGCTTCTCAAGGGGTTAAATCATCATACAGTTAGGCTTCTGAAGGGGTTAAATCATCATACAGGTAAGCTTCTCAAGGGGTTAAATCATCATGCAGGTAGGCTACTCTAGGGGTTAAATCATCATACAGGTAAGCTTCTCAAGGGGGTTAAATCATCATACAGATAAGCTTCTCAAGTGTTAAATCATCATACAGGTAGGCTTCTCAAGGGGTTGGATCATCATACAGGTAAGCTTCGGAAGGGGTTAAATCATCATGCAGGTAGGTTTTTCAAGGACTTAAATCATCATACAGGTAAGCTTCTCAAGGGGTTAAATCATCATACAGGTAGGCTTCTCAAGGTATTAAATCATCATACAGGTAAGCTTCTCAAGGGGTTAAATCATCATGCAGGTAGGCTACTCAAGGGCTTAAATCATCATACAGGTAGGCTTCTGAACGGGTTAAATCATCATACAGGTAAGCTTCTCATGGGGTTAAATCATCATACAGGTAGGCTTCTCAAGGGGTTAAATCATCATACAGGTAGGCTTCTCAAGGGGTTAAATCATCATACAGGTAAGCTTCTCAAAGGGTTAAATCATCATACAGAGTAGGGTTCTCAAGGAGTTAAATCATCATACAGGTAAGCTTCTCATGAGGGTTCAATCATCATACAGGTAGGCTTCTCAAGGGGTTAAATCATCATATAGGTAGGCTTCTCAAGGGGTTAAATCATCATACAGGTAAGCTTATCAAGGCGTCAAATCATCATACAGGTAGGCTTCTCAAGGGGTTAAATCATCATACAGGTAAGCTTATCAAGGGGTTAAATCATCATACAGGTAGGCTTCTCAAGGGGTTAAATCATCATACAGGTAGGCTTCTCAAGGGTTAAATCATCATACAGTTAGGCTTCTGAAGGGGTTAAATCATCATACAGGTAAGCTTCTCAAGGGGTTAAATCATCATGCAGGTAGGCTACTCTAGGGGTTAAATCATCATACAGGTAAGCTTCTCAAGGGGGTTAATTCATCATACAGATAAGCTTCTCAAGTGTTAAATCATCATACAGGTAGGCTTCTCAAGGGGTTGGATCATCATACAGGTACGCTTCGGAAGGGGTTAAATCATCATGCAGGTAGGTTTTTCAAGGACTTAAATCATCATACAGGTAAGCTTCTCAAGGAGTTAAATCATCATACAGGTAGGCTTCTCAAGGTATTAAATCATCATACAGGTAAGCTTCTCAAGGGGTTAAATCATCATCAGGTAGGCTTCTCAAGGCTTAAATCATCATACAGGTAGGCTACTCAAGGGCTTAAATCATCATACAGGTAGGCTTCTGAAGGGGTTAAATCATCATACAGGTAAGCTTCTCATGGGGTTAAATCATCATACAGGTAGGCTTCTCAAGGGGTTAAATCATCATACAGGTAGGCTTCTCAAGGGGTTAAATCATCATACAGGTTAGCTTCTCAAGGGGTTAAATCATCATACAGGTAGGCTTCTCAAGTGGTTAAATCAGCATACAGGTAAGCTTCTCATGGGTTCAATCATCATACAGGTAAGCTTCTCAAGGGGTTAAATCACCATACAGGTAGGCTTCTCAAGGGGTTAAATCATCATACAGGTAAGCTTCTCAAGGGGTTAAATCATCATACAGGTAGGCTTCTCAAGGGGTTAAATCATCATACAGGTTAGCTTCTCAACTGGTTAAATCATCATACAGGTAAGCTTCTCAAGGGGTTAAATAATCATACAGGTAGGCTTCTCAAGGGGTTAAATCATTATACAGGTAGGCTTCTCAAGGGGTTAAATCATCATACAGGTAAGCTTCTCACGGGGTTAAATCATCATACAGGTAAGCGTCTCAAGGGGTTAAATCATCATACAGGTAGGCTTCTCAAGGGGTTAAATCAGCATACGGGTAAACTTCTCAAGGGGTTTAATCATCATACAGGTAGGCTTCTCAATGGGTTAAATCATCATACAGGCTGGCTTCTCAAGGGGTTAAATCATCATACATGTAGGCTTGTCAAGGGGTTAAATCATCATACAGGTACGCTTCTCAAGGGGTCAAATCATCATACAGGTAGGCTTCTGAAGAGGTTAAAGCATCATACAGGTAAGTTTCTCAAGGGGTTAAATCATCTTACAGGTAAGCTTCTCGAGGGGTTAAATCATCATACAGGTAAGCTTCTCAAGGGGTTAAATCATCATACAGGTAGGCATCTCAAGGGGTTAAATCATCATACAGGTAAGCTTCTCATGGGGTTAAATCATCATACAGGTAGGCTTCTCAAGGGTTTAAATCATCATACAGGTAAGCTTCTTAAGGGGTTAAATCATCATACAGGTAATCTTCTCAAGGGGTTAAATCATCATACAGGTAGGCTTCTCAAGGGGTTAAATCATCATACAGGTAAGCTTCTGAAGGGGTTAAATCATCATAAAGGTAGGCTTCTGAAGGGGTTAAATCATCATACAGGTAGGCTTCTGAAGGGGTTAATTCATCAAACAGGTAGGCTTCTCAAGTGGTTAAATCATCATACAGGTAGGCTTCTCAAGGGGTTAAATCATCATACAGGTAAGCTTCTCAAGGGGTTAAATCATCATACAGGTAAGCTTCTCAAGGGGTTAAATCATCATACAGGCAGGCTTCTCAAGGGGTTAAAACACCATACAGGTAGGCTTCTCAAGGGTTAAATCATCATACAGGTAAGCTTCAAAAGGGGTTAAATCATCATACAGGTAAGCTTCTCAAGGGGTTAAATCATCATACAGTTAAGCTTCTCAAGGGGTTAAATCATCATACAGGTAGGCTTCTCAAGTGGTTAAATCATCATAGAAGGTAAGCTTCTCAAGGGGTTAAATCATCATTCAGGTAAGCTTCTCAAGGGATTAAATCATCATACAGGTAAGCTTCTCAAGGGGATAAATCATCATACAGGTAAGCTTCTCAAGGGGTTAAATCATCATACAGGTAGGCTTCTCACGGGGATAAATCATCATACAGGTAAGCTTCTCAAGGGGTTAAATCATCATACAGGTAAGCTTCTCAAGGGGATAAATCATCATACACGTAAGCTTCTCAAGGGTTTAAATCATCATGCAGGTAAGCTTCTCAAGAGGTTAATTCATCATACAGGTAGGCTTCTCAAGGGGTTAAATCATCATACACGTAAGCTTCTCAAGGGGTTGGATCATCATACAGGTAAGCTTCTCAAGGGGTTAAATCATCATCCAGGTAGGTTTTTCAAGGGCTTAAATCATCATACAGGTAAGCTTCTCAAGGGGTTAAATCATCATGTAGGTAAGCTTCTCAAGGGGTTAAATCACCATGCAGGTCATCTTCTCAAGGGGTTAAATCATCATACAGGTAAGCTTCTCAAGGGGTTAAATCATCATGCAGGTAAGCTTCTCAAGGGGTTAAATCACCATGCAGGTAATCATCTCAAGGGGTTAAATCATCATACAGGTAAGCTTCTCAAGGGGATAAATCATCATACAGGTAAGCTTCTCAACGGGTTAAATCATCATACAGATAGGCTTCGCAAGGGGTTAAATCATCATCCAGGTAATCTTCTCAAGGGGTTAAATCATCATACAGGTAGGCTTCTCAGGGGGTTATATCATCATACAGGTAAGCTTCTCAAGGGGTTAAATCATCATACAGGTACAGGTATGCTTCTCAAGGGGTTAAATCATCATACAGGTAAGCTTCTCAAGGGGTTAAATCATCATACAGGTAGGCTTCTCAAGGGGTTAAATCATCATACAGGTAGGCTTCTCAAGGGGTTAAATCATCATACAGGTAAGCTTCTCAAGGGGTTAAATCGTCATACAGGTAAGCGTCTCAAGGGGTTAAATCATCATACAGGTAGGCTTCTCAAGGGCTTAAATCATCATACAGGTAAGCTTCTCAAGGGGTTAAATCATCATACAGGTAAGCTTCTCAAGGGGTTAAATCATCATACAGGTAGGATTCTCATGGGGTTAAATCATCATACAGGTAAGCATCTCAAGGGGTTGGATCATCATACAGGTAACCTTGTGAAGGGGTTAAATCATCATCCAGGTAGGTTTTTCAAGTGCTTAAATCATCATACAGGTAAGTTTCTCAAGGGGTTAAATCATCATACAGGTAGGCTTCTCAAGGGTTAAATCATCATACAGGTAAGCTTCTCAAGGGGTTAAATCATCATGCAGGTAGGCTTCTCAAGGGCTTAAATCATCATACAGGTAGGCGTCTCAAGGGGTTAAATCATCATACAGGTAAGCTTCTCAAGGGGTTAAATCATCATACAGGTAGGCTTCTCAAGGGGTTAAATCATCATACAGGTAGGCTTTCAAGGGTTAAACTATCATACAGGTAAGCTTCTCAAGGGGTTAACCATCATACAGGTAAGCTTCTCAAGTGGTTAAATCATCATGCAGGTAGGCTTAAGGGGTTAAACCATCATACAGGTAAGCTTCTCAAGGGGTTAAATCATCATACAGGTAAGCTTCTCATGGCGTTAAATCATCATACAGGTAAGCTTTTCAAGTGGTTCAATCATCTTACAGGTAGGCTTCTCAAGGGGATAATTCATCATACAGGTAAGCTTCTCAAGGGGTTAAATCATCATACAGGTAGGATTCTCATGGGGTTAAATCATCATACAGGTAAGCATCTCAAGGGGTTAAAGCATCATACAGGTAAGTTTCTCAAGGGGTTGGATCATCATACAGTTTTTTTTTTTTTTGCCGCTTGCAGCGGCTACTTTATTGTGCACCCCACACTCATCCTGTGAGCGGTAGCGCAAAAGGATTACAGAGTAGGGTTTACAAAGGGTCATAATAATTAACCCCGGTTGTCAGGATATTATGGCACCGAAAGTTACACAGTATTTCATTTACATTATTTGTTTAGTTCTATACATAAAGGGTAACTTATTCACAAATGCGTGAGAACAGGCGTGTGAGGCAGTATGTCTGGCCTCACACTTTATTATTCACATTTACGTGGGAGGTATTCAAGCACATTGCGTATTTGGTTCTGTACATGAGAACTGATATAGTTACTGAGTGCAAAAAAGTGGATACAATCTTAATATGTCAGCTATCTTGCCATTAGAGATGAAGTGTTGTGCTATTTCACACACAGTGTGCTTGGACCTGTCCCTAAAAGGTTCTATCTTCACACAGTCGAGGACGTAGTGTTCAAGTGTGTGGCCATATGTATGGCCACACACTTCACATTTAGTTTTGTTTACATCTGCTTGAGAACATACTGCCAGAGTGTTTCTCATATCCTAATCCCTTAATCTATAGCGGTTGGCAACATCTTGTAATCTAGTGATCTTGTTACTTGCTCCATATACATGTTTCACTTGATACATCTCATCATGGTAAACTATGGATCGACTAGTGCCTGTTTGCACTTGTCTACTTGCGTCAAACTCATCAATAAGTTCTTTCCTAATTACAGTTTTAAGGGTTCTTTTTGACAGACCCAAATTGTATTCAACGGTGTCTTTGTTAGACGCGAGTTTGGCGAGGGCATCAACTCTGTCATGTTTTATGAGGCCTATGTGAGAGGGGATCCACAACAGTTTGACCTTGACACCCCGGTCAACAAGGCACGCATATTTGTGTCTGGCTTCAGAGACAAGATCGTGACAACCTGAGTCGAGGGTACCAAGGGCAAGTAGTGAGGATAGAGAGTCATACAGGTAGGCTTCCCAAGGGGTTATTTCATCATACAGGTAAGCTTCCCAAGGGATTAAATCATCATACAAGTAAGCTTCTCAAGGGGTTAAATCATCATACAGTTAGGCTTCTGAAGGGGTTAAATCATCATACAGGTAGGCTTCTGAAGGGGATTAAATCATCATACAGGTAAGCTTCTCAAGGGGTTAAATCATCATGCACGTAGGCTTCTCAAGGGGTTAAATCATCATACAGGTAAGCTTCTCAAGGGGTTAAATCATCATACAGGTAGGATTCTCAAGGGGTTAAATCATCATACAGTTAGGCTTCTCAAGGGGTTAATTCATCAAACAGGTAGGCTTCTCAAGGGGTTAAATCATCATACAGGTAAGCTTCTCAAGGGATTAAATCATCATACAGGTAGGCTTCTGAAGGGGATTAAATCATCATACAGGTAAGCTTCTCAAGGGGTTAAATCATCATACAGGTAAGCTTCTCAAGGGGATAAATCGTCATACAGGTAAGCTTCTCAAGGGGTTAAATCATCATACAGGTAAGCTTCTCAAGAGGTTAAATCATCATACAGGTAGGCTTCTCACGGGGATAAATCATCATACAGGTAAGCTTCTCAAGGGGTTAAATCATCATACAGGTAAGCTTCTCAAGGGGTTAAATCATCATACAGGTAAGTTTCTCAAGGGGTTAAATCATCATACAGGTAAGCTTCTCAAGAGATTAATTCATCATACAGGTAGGCTTCTCAAGGGGTTAAATCATCATACACGTAAGCTTCTCAAGGGGTTCGATCATCATACTGGTAATCTTCTCAAGGGGATTAAATCATCATCCAGGTAGGTTTTTCAAGGGCTTAAATCATCATACAGGTAAGCTTCTCAAGGGGTTAAATCATCATGTAGGTAAGCTTCTCAAGGGGTTAAATCACCATGCAGGTAATCTTCTCAAGGGGTTAAATCATCATACAGGTAAGCTTCTCAAGGGGTTAAATCATCATGCAGGTAAGCTTCTCAAGGGGTTAAATCACCATGCAGGTAATCATCTCAAGGGGTTAAATCATCATACAGGTAAGCTTCTCAAGGGGATAAATCATCATACAGGTAAGCTTCTCAACTGGTTAAATCATCATACAGATAGGCTTCGCAAGGGGTTAAATCATCATCCAGGTAATCTTCTCAAGGGGTTAAATCATCATACAGGTAGGCTTCTCAAGGGGTTATATCATTATACAGGTAAGCTTCTCAAGGGGTTAAATCATCATACAGGTAGGCTTCTCAAGGGGTTAAATCATCATACAGGTAAGCTTCTCAAGGGGTTAAATCATCATACAGGTAAGCTTCTCAAGGGGTTAAATCATCATACAGGTAGGCTTCTCAAGGGGTTAAATCATCATACAGGTAGGCTTCTCAGGGGGTTAAATCATCATACAGGAAAGCTTCTCAAGGGGTTAAATCGTCATACAGGTAAGCGTCTCAAGGGGTTAAATCATCATACAGGTAGGCTTCTCAAGGGCTTAAATCATCATACAGGTAAGCTTCTCAAGGGGTTAAATCATCATACAGGTAAGCTTCTCAAAGGGTTAAATCATCATACAGGTAAGCTTCTCGAGGGGTTAAATCATCATACAGGTAGGCTTCTCAAGGGGTTAAATCATCATACAGGTAAGCTTCTCAAGGGGGTTAAAGCATCATACAGGTAATTTTCTCAATGGGTTAAATCATCATACAGGTAAGCTTCTCAAGGGGTTAAATCATCATACAGGTAAGCTTCTCAAGGGGTTAAATCATCATACAGGTAAGCTTCTTAAGGGGTTAAATCATCATACAGGTAAGCTTCTCAAGGGGTAAAATCATCATACACGTAAGCTTCTCAAGGGTTTAAATCATCATACAGGTAAGCTTCTGAAGGGGTCAAATCATCATACAGGTAGGCTTCTGAAGGGGTTAAAGCATCATACAGGTAAGTTTCTCAAGGGGTTAAATAATCATACAGGTAAGCTTCTCAAGGGGTTAAATCATCATACAGGTAAGCTTCTCAAGGGGTTAAATCATCATACAGGTAGGCTTCTCAAGTGGATAAATAATCATACAGGTAAGCTTCTCAAGGGGTTAATTCATCATGCAGGTAAGCTTCTCAAGGGGTTAAATCATCATACAGGCAAGCTTCTCAAGAGGATAAATCATCATACAGGTAAGCTTCTCAAGGGGTTAAATCATCATACTCGTAAGCTTCTCAAGGTTTAAATCATTATACAGGTAAGCTTCTCAAGGGGTTAAATCATCATACAGGTAGGCTTCTCAAGGGGTTAAATCATCATACAGGTAAGCTTCTCAAGGGGTTAAATCATCATACAGGTAGGATTCTCAAGGGGTTAAATCATCATACAGGTAAGCTTCTCAAGGGGTTAGATTATCATACAGGTAAGCTTCTGAAGGGGTTAAATCATCATCCAGGTAGCTTCTCAAGGGGTTAAATCATCATGCAGGAGGGCATCTCAAGGGCTTAAATCATCATACAGGTAGGCTTCTCAAGGGGTTAAATCATCATACAGGTAAGCTTCTCAAGGGGTTAAATCATCATACAGGTTAGTTTCTCAAGGGGTTAAATCATCATACAGGTAAGCTTCTCAAGGGGGTAAATCATCATACAGGTAAGCTTCTCAAGGGGTTAAATCATCATACAGGTAAGCTTCTCAAGGGGATAAATCATCATACAGGTAGGCTTCTCATGGGGTTAAATCATCATAAAGGTAAGCTTCTCAAGGGGTTAAATCATCATACACGTAAGGTTCTCAAGGGTTTAAATTATCATACAGGTAAGCTTCTCAAGGGGATAAATCATCATACAGGTAGGCTTCTCAAGGGGTTAAATCATCATACAGGTAAGCTTCTCAAGGGGTTAAATCATCATACAGGTAGGCTTTTCAAGGGGCTAAATCATCATACAGGAAAGCTTCTCAAGGGGTTAAATCATCATACAGGTAATCTTCTCAAGGGGTTAAATCATCATACAGGTAGGCTTCTCAAGGGGTTAAATAATCATACAGGTAGGCTTCTCAAGTGGTTAAATCATCATACAGGTAAGCTTCTCAAGGGGTTAAATCATCATGCAGGTAAGCTTCTCGAAGGGTTAAATCATCATACAGGTAAGCTTCTCATGAGGATAAATCATCATACAGGTAAGCTTCTCAAGGGGTTAAATCATCATACAGGTAAGCTTCTCAAGGGGTTAAATCATCATACACATAAGCTTATCAAGGGTTTAAATCATCATACAGGTAAACTTCTCAAGGGGTTAAATCATCATACAGATTAGCTTCTCAAGGGGTTTAATCATCAAACAGGTAGGCTTCTCAAGAGGTTAAATCATCATACAGGTAAGCTTCTCAAGCGGTTAAATCATCATACAGGTAAGCTTCTCAAGGGGATAAATCATCATACAGGTAAGCTTCTCATGGGGTTAAATCATCATAAAGGTAAGCTTCTCAAGGGTTTAAATCATCATACACGTAAGGTTCTAAAGCGTTTAAATTATCATATAGGTAAGCTTCTCAAGGGGTTAAATCATCATACAGGTAAGCTTCTCAAGGGGTTGGATCATCATACAGGTAAGCTTCGGAAGGGGTTAAATCATCATGCAGGTAGGTTTTTCAAGGGCTTAAATCATCATACAGGTAAGCTTCTCATGGGGTTAAATCATCATACAGGTAGGCTTCTCAAGGTATTAAATCATCATACAGGTAAGCTTCTCAAGGGGTTAAATCATCATGCAGGTAGGCTACTCAAGGGCTAAAATCATCATACAGGTAGGCTTCTGAAGGGGTTAAATCATCATACAGGTAAGCTTCTCATAGGGTTAAATCATCATACAGGTAGGCTTCTCAAGGGGTTAAATCATCATACAGGTAGGCTTCTCAAGGGGTTAAATCATCATACAGGTAAGCTTCTCAAGGGGTTAAATCATCATACAGGTAAGCGTCTCAAGGGGTTAAATTATCATACAGGTAGGCTTCTCAAAGGGTTAAATTAGCATACAGGTAAACTTCTCAAGGGGTTTAATCATCATACAGGTAGGCTTCTCAAGGGGTTAAATCATCATACAGGCTGGCTTCTCAAGGGGTTAAATCATCATACATGTAGGCTTGTCAAGGGGTTAAATCATCATACAGGTAAGCTTCTCAAGGGGTCAAATCATCATACAGGTAGGCTTCTGAAGAGGTTAAAGCATCATACAGGTAAGTTTCTCAAGGGGTTAAATCATCTTACAGGTAAGCTTCTCAAGGGGTTAAATCATCATACAGGTAAGCTTCTCAAGGGGTTAAATCATCATACAGGTAGGCTTCTCAAGGGGTTAAATCATCATACAGGTAAGCTTCTCATGGGGTTAAATCATCATACAGGTAGGCTTCTCAAGGGGTTAAATCATCATACAGGTAAGCTTCTCAAGGGGTTAAATCATCATACAGGTAATCTTCTCAAGGGGTTAAATCATCATACAGGTAGGCTTCTCAAGGGGTTAAATCATCATACAGGTAAGCTTCTGAAGGGGTTAAATCATCATACAGGTAGGCTTCTGAAGGGGTTAAATCATCATACAGGTAGGCTTCTGAAGGGGTTAATTCATCAAACAGGTAGACTTCTCAAGGGGTTAAATCATCATACAGGTAGGCTTCTCAAGGGGTTAAATCATCATACAGGTAAGCTTCTCAAGGGGTTAAATCATCATACAGGTAAGCTTCTCAAAGGGTTAAATCATCATACAGGCAGGCTTCTCAAGGGGTTAAATCACCATACAGGTAGGCTTCTCAAGGGTTAAATCATCATACAGGTAAGCTTCACAAGGGGTTAAATCATCATACAGGTAAGCTTCTCAAGGGGTTAAATCATCATACAGGTAAGCTTCTCAAGGGGTTAAATCGTCATACAGGTAAGCTTCTCAAGGGGTTAAATCATCATACACATAAGCTTCTCAAGGGTTTAAATCATCATAGAGGTAAGCTTCTCAAGGGGTTAAATCATCATACAGGTTAGCTTCTCAAGGGGTTAAATCATCATACAGGTAAGCGTCTCAAGGGGTTAAATCATCATACAGGTAGGCTTCTCAAGGGGTTAAATCAGCATACAGGTAAACTTCTCAAGGGGTTTAATCATCATACAGGTAGGCTTCTCAAGGGGTTAAATCATCATACAGGTAGGCTTCTCAAGTGGTTAAATCATGATAGAAGGTAAGCTTCTCAAGGGGTTAAATCATCATGCAGGTAAGCTTCTCAAGGGATTAAATCATCATACAGGTAAGCTTCTCAAGGGGATAAATTATCATACAGGTAAGCTTCTCAAGGGGTTAAATCATCATACATGTAAGCTTCTCAAGGGGTTAAATCATCATACACATAAGCTTCTCAAGGGTTTAAATCATCATAGAGGTAAGCTTCTCAAGGGGTTAAATCATCATACAGTTTAGCTTCTCAAGGGGTTAAATCATCATACAGGTAGGCTTCTCAAGGGGTTAAATCATCATACAGGTATACTCAGGGGGTTAAATCATCATACAGGCTAACCCATGGCTTCTCAGGGGTTAAATCATCATATGTATGAGTTTGTCAGAGTTAGAAATCGCATCTACCGGTAAACCTCAAGGGTCAAAATCATGTATCATACAGATATGACTTCTGAAAGGGTTAAAAGCATCATACGGGTAAGTTTCTCAAGGGGTTAAATCTTCTTTGGGTAGCTTCTCAAGGGAGTTAAATCATCTATGCAAATTAAAGCTTACTTCTCCAAGGTTAAATCATCATACAGGTAAGCTTCTCAAGGGGTTAAATCATCATACAGGTAGGCTTCTCAAGGGGTTAAATCATCATACAGGTAAGCTTCTCATGGGGTTAAATCATCATACAGGTAGGCTTCTCAAGGGGTTAAATCATCATACAGGTAAGCTTCTCAAGGGGTTAAATCGTCATACAGGTAAGTGTCTCAAGGGGTTAAATCATCATACAGGTAGGCTTCTCAAGGGCTTAAATCATCATACAGGTAAGCTTCTCAAGGGGTTAAATCATCATACAGGTAAGCTTCTCAAAGGGTTAAATCATCATACAGGTAAGCTTCTCAATGGGTTAAATCATCATATAGGTAGGCTTCTCAAGTGGTTAAATCATCATTGAAGGTAAGCTTCTCTAGGGGTTAAATCATCATGCAGGTAAGCTTCTCAAGGGGTTAAATCATCATACAGGTAAGCTTTTCATGGGGATAAATCATCATACAGGTAAGCTTCTCAAGGGGTTAAATAATCATACAGGTAAGCTTCTCAAGGGGTTAAATCATCATACACATAAGCTTCTCAAGGGTTTAAATCATCATACAGGTAAGCTTCTCAAGGGGTTAAATCATCATACAGGTTAGCTTCTCAAGGGGTTAAATCATCATACAGGGAGGCTTCTCAAGAGGTTAAATCATCATACAGTTAAGCTTCTCAAGGGGTTAAATCATCATACAGGTAAGCTTCTCAAGGGGATAAATCATCATACAGGTAAGCTTCTCAAGGGGTTAAATCATCATAAAGGTAAGCTTCTCAAGCGGTTAAATCATCATACACGTAAGGTTCTCAAGGGTTTAAATTATCATATAGGTAAGCTTCTCAAGGGGTTAAATCATCATACAGGTAAGCTTCTCAAGGTGTTAAATCATCATACAGGTAGGCTTCTGAAGGGGTTAAATCATCATACAGGTAAGCTTCTCAAGGGGTTAAATCATCATACAGGTAAGCTTTTCAAGGGGTTAAATCACCATACAGGTAGGATTCTCAAGGGGTTAAATCATCATACAGGTAAGCTTCTCAAGGGGCTAAATCATCATGCAGGTAAGCTTCTGAAGGGGTTAAATCATCATACAGGTAAGCTTCTCATGGGGTTAAATCATCATACAGGTAGGCTTCTCAAGTGGTTAAATCATCATACAGGTAGGCTTCTCAAGGGGTTAAATCATCATACAGCTAAGCTTCTCAAGGGGTTAAATCATCATACAGGTAGGCTTCTGAAGGGGTTAAATCATCATACAGGTAAGCTTCTCAAGGGGTTAAATCACCATACAGGTAGGATTCTCAAGGGGTTAAATCATCATGGGTAGCTTCTCAGGATAAATCATCTGGGGTAGCTGAAGGGTTAATCATCATACGATTGCTGAGCTTCCAGAGAGATTTAGAAATCATGATACAGGAAAGCTTCTCAAGGGGTTAAATCATCATACAGGTAAGCTTCTCAAGGGGTTAAATCATCATACAGGTAGGATTCTCAAGGGGTTAAATCATCATACAGGCAGGCTTCTCAAGGGGTTAAATCATCATACAGGTAAGCTTCTCAAAGGGTTAAATCATCATACAGGTAAGCTTCTCAAGGGGTTAAATCATCATACAGGTAAGCTTCTCAAGGGGTTGAATCATCATACAGGTAGGCTTCTCAAGGGGTTAAATCACCATACAGGTAATCTTCTCAAGGGGTTAGATCATCATACAGGTAAGCATTTGAAGGGGTTAAATCATCATACAGGTAGGTCATTCTAGGGTTTAAATCATCATACAGGTAGACTTCTCAAGGGGTTAAATCATCATACAGGTAAGCTTTTTAGGGGGTTAAATCATCATACACGTAGGCTTCTCAAGGGGTTAAATCATCATGCAGGTAGGCTTCTCAAGGGCTTAAATCATCATACAGGTAGGCTTCTCAAGGGGAAAAATTATCATACAGGTAGGCTTCTCAAGGGGTTAAATCATCATACAGGTAAGCTTCTCAAGGGGTTAAATCATCATGAAGGTAGGCTACTCTAGGGGTTAAATCATCATACAGGTAAGCTTCTCAAGGGGGTTAAATCATCATACAGATAAGCTTCTCAAGTGTTAAATCATCATACAGGTAGGCTTCTCAAGGGGTTGGATCATCATACAGGTAAGCTTCGGAAGGGGTTAAATCATCATGCAGGTAGGTTTTTCAAGGACTTAAATCATCATACAGGTAAGCTTCTCAAGGGGTTAAATCATCATACAGGTAGGCTTCTCAAGGTATTAAATCATCATACAGGTAAGCTTCTCAAGGGGATAATCATCATGCAGGTAGGCTACTCAAGGGCTTAAATCATCATACAGGTAGGCTTCTGAAGGGGTTAAATCATCATACAGGTAAGCTTCTCATGGGGTTAAATCATCATACAGGTAGGCTTCTAAAAGGGTTGAATCATCATACAGGTAAGCTTCTCATGGGGTTCAATCATCATACAGGTAAGCTTCTCAAGGGGTTAAATCACCATACAGGTAAGCTTCTCAAGGGGTTAAATCATCATACAGGTAAGCTTCTCAAGGGGTTAAATCATCATACAGGTAGGCTTCTCAAGGGGTTAAATCATCATACAGGTAGGCTTCTCAAGGGGTTAAATCATCATGCAGGTAAGCTTCTCAAGGGGTTAAATCGTCATACAGGTAAGCGTCTCAAGGGGTTAAATCATCATACAGGTAGGCTTCTCAAGGGCTTAAATCATCATACAGGTAAGCTTCTCAAGGGGTTAAATCATCATACAGGTAAGCTTCTCAAAGGGTTAAATCATCATACAGGTAAGCTTCTCGAGGGGTTAAATCATCATACAGGTAGGCTTCTCAAGGGGTTAAATCATCATACAGGTAAACTTCTCAAGGGGTCAAATCATCACACAGTTAGGCTTCTGAAGGGGTTAAAGCATCATACAGGTAAGTTTCTCAAGGGGTTAAATCATTATACAGGTAAGCTTCTCAAGGGGTTAAATCATCATACAGGTAAGCTTCTCAACGGGTTAAATCATCATACAGGTAAGCTTCTTAAGGGGTTAAATCATCATACAGGTAAGCTTCTCATGGGGTTTAATCATCATACAGGTAGGCTTCTCAAGGGGTTAAATCATCATACAGGTAAGCTTCTCAAGGGGTTAAATCATCATACAATTAATCTTCTCAAGGGGTTAAATCATCATACAGTAGGCTTCTCAAGGGGTTAAATCATCATACAGGTAAGCATCTGAAGGGGTTAAATCATCATACAGGTAGGCTTCTGAAGGGGTTAAATCATCATACAGGTAGGGTTCTGAAGGGGTTAATTCATCAAACAGGTAGGCTTCTCAAGTGGTTAAATCATCATACAGGTAGGCTTCTCAAGGGGTTAAATCATCATACAGGTAGGCTTCTCAAGTGGTTAAATCATCATAGAAGGTAAGCTTCTCAAGGGGTTAAATCATCATGCAGGTAAGCTTCTCAAGGGATTAAATCATCATACAGGTAAGCTTCTCAAGGGGATAAATCATCATACAGGTAAGCTTCTCAAGGGGTTAAATCATCATAC
>NW_024716038.1:0-14599 GCF_018991925.1 Homarus americanus | reverse complement strand
GAAGAAAATGTTTTGTACATCAACATACTAAAATACAATATTAGTTTTTTTACGACAAGAAGAGGCTTGGCTGTTCTATTTCTCGCTTTATGGAAGAGATGCAGCTTTTGTCTTACAACTTTTCAAGTAATTTGTACCAAAATAGAAGATTTTTATTGTCCACATTTAGGGTATATTTTTTTTTATGACTGAATAAACTTGCAGATAGACCTTATTAATGTGGTATAGCTGTAAATATCCTTCAGTAATGAAATCCAAATATGAGGTCAAGTGAACATTTTTGCTTAGACTCCGCCTTTGTTAGGACCAAGTTATAACAAGTTATTCTGCCAAGTATCCAATAAGTACCCATGACTCAGAGTTAAATAATACCTAACCTAATCTAAGTTCATCAAACTTAATAAAAAAAGTGGGGCAAAAAATAAGTGGTAAAGAAATTTTTTTCTCAGAAAAAAAATTATATTCAGAGGTTTTTTATCCGATACCTTCAGTCGTGATTATTTTGATGCAAAATTAGTAAAATGTATTTAACCCTAACACTACCTCACCTTACCTAATCTTACCTTACCTTATCTAACCTAACCTAATGTTACCTAACCTAACCAAGCCGCAACGCTCATGACACAATTGAGTTTTCTAGAAAGTTTTAATTTCATTTTCTTTTTTTAAAAATACATTTGCAGAGACAACAAACTTTTGATAATTATTTCTCCAACATATCTATAAATCTGTTTATGATATATAAATTTAGGATAGGTTAGGTTTGGTGTGATTAGGATAGGTTAGGCTAGTTTAGGATAGTCTAAGTTAGCTTAGGAAAGGCTAAGTTAGGTTACGATACACTAGGTTAGGTTTTAATCTGCATGATATTTTTACTGAACTTTTAAACGATGTTATAATCCTGGCAGCAGGGTATCGATCACGAAAATAACACTTTGGTAGTTATAACATTTGATAAAGTTTATTATTACTGTAACATGAAACAAATCACTATAGCTGTACTTATCAATCAGTATTAAATCTGTATTATCTTTGACCATCGCTCATTGGCCAGCTTATCTCTGCACTGTTCTCTGATATAATAAAGTATTGGTGAATGGGAATATTAATCATTTGTGAGTCACTTACTATAAAGGAAACTGTAACGGATTCTATGGACGGTTGGGAATATTTTCACGGAATAAGTCGGAGTAACTCCCCTGTTGCCCAAAAGCGATCCAAGGAGTTAATTCACAGAGCGAAAATCTAGACGAGTCTTCCTTGTTTGTTTTAGGTCATAACAACGAAAAGTTTAATAATGTTTATTACAATGATTCAGGTTTTACTGTAATTCTTCTTTTTTATATTTTTAGTATTTTGTAGATTTTTTTCACCTAGTTCATTTCTTGTTTAGATTCATTATTGCAATTATTTTTATTACAGAGTTGAATTAAAAGTTTATATCTAAGTATTTTACAGCTTCACAAATACTTTTATAAAATGTTGATACACACAGTGGACAGTTTTTAGTTCTTTCTTGTAATACCTCAGTATTACTCTGTTAAATTCTTACCATTTACACCTGACCATTTATTTATTTATTTTACAAATTGTTTAAAGAGAGAACATCACCAGCAGGATACAGATGATGAAGTAAATAGAAGTTTGTAACCTAACCCTACCCCCCACTGCTACCCCTCCCTCTTGTCCCACATTCTTACTCGTCACTCCTACCCCTTACTCCTACCCCTTACTCCCACCCCTTAATCCCACCCCTTATTCCCACCCCTTATTCCCACCCCTTGCTCCCACCCCTTCCTTCTACCCCTTACTTCTACCCCTTACTCCTACCCCTTACTTCTACCCCTTACTTCTACCCCTTACTCCTACCACTTACTCCTACCACTTACTCATACCCCTTACTCCCACCCCTTGCTTCCACCCCTTGCTTCCACCCTCTTACTCGTACCCCTTGCTCCCACCCCTTACTCCTACCCCTTACTGCCACCCCTTACTGCCACCCCTTACTCCCACCTTAATCCCACCCACCAATCACCCTTACTTCCACGCCTCCCACCCTTACTCCCACCCTTACTCCCTTACTCTGCCTAGCACCTCCCACCTCCTCCTGCCCTTACTCCCACGCCTTACTCCCTCCTTACTCCCACCCCTGCTCACCCTTATCCCACCTTATCTACCCTTGCTCCCACCCTTACTCACACCCTAACTCCCTGCCCTTGCTCCCTTGTACTCCCCACATGCCTTCTCCCACCATGCTCCCACCGCCTCCCACCCAACTCTAACCCTTACTCCCTACCCTTACTCTACCTTATCACCCCTTACTCCCACCCTTACTCCCACCCCTTCTCCCACAGTACTCCCCACTCCTCCCCTTACTCCCACATATTACTCCCCACATATACTCCCTTATACTCCACCATACTCCCTTATACTCCCACCATCACTCCCATCCCTCCCTCTCCCACCCCTTCCTCCCTACCCCCCACCCCTTACTCATACCCCTTACTCCCACCCCTTACTCGCACCCGTTACTCCCACCCCTTACTCCCACCCTTACTCCCACGCCTTACTCCCACACCTTACTCCTACCCTTCGCTTCTACCCCCACTGTTACCCCACACTCCGCTGGTAATTGAAGACATCATACATTTGTTCACTTAGACACCACTTATTATTCAGGACCTAATGGCTATAATATCAGAGTCATTATTCTTAACTCAACTTTATATATATATCAATTGTCAAAAACCTTCACCACAAGAAAGAAAAGAACAGTCGGGTATGGCAGAAAATGTAATAAACGAACATGGAGTAAGACATCAAGCTCCATATTGTAAACAAGATCATCGTCATTGTTTATTTATGGCGAGGAAAAATATTGTTCGCAATATAATTATAAAAACCTTCTGTAATTCATTCTCTTCATTACACTAAAAGGTAATGAAGTATATAAAGAAAATAGTTTATAAATTACTAAAATAAAAATACGTATAAAAAAGTAAAATAACATCTATTGATGGAATAGAAAAGAATTATATCGTAAGTGGGTAAAAGATTTCTTGGGTAGGTTTTAGAATACAATAACTGTTTCTGCATTACACCGATGGTTCCAAGTCAGAAATTATCCTTAAGTTTTGTGAATCAGTATTTACAGTTTTTCTTAAAGGGTGACTTAAGTTACGGTCACACGATCCCTTTGATGAGCAATTAATTTGGAGCAAGAAATTACGAGTAATTTCTTCCAAATGTGGTCACACGAGTGGCTCTTGGTTCAGTTACTACAGCAAGAAAAAAAAGTTAACGCCGCTGTGCGAGTAGAAGGGAGACGGAACATCACAACAACAATGCAGACGACGCAGCAGCTATCCTTGGTATTATTGTTATTATTAAAAAGAAATGAGAGAAAGCGAAGAAAAACTATTGGGGACTTGTAAGTGGCTGGCGAGGAGGAGTGTTTAATATAGACTGGTTCAACTATCGTAGTTACAGTAGGGAGGGTTGTTAGTGTGTGGAGAATGACCGGCTGTATGGGCTTGTGTTTTGTAAACAAACACGCCAAAACACCACCCAAATAATAAACTCAGTGTGTCGTAAAAAACTGTTTGTGCATTTTATACATAATGTTATTGATCTATGTTATATATAGCCAAGGTAAATACTCGATAAATAAGCTTCGTGTCATTAAATATAGTATTAACCGGGTTTTGAACCGATAATCTTGCTCGAAATAGTCAAGAAATTGACTATCACGATTGTCAATAAAAATGCTTCAAAAACTTGCTCGAATTTCTCGAAAATTGCTCGAAATAACTTTCCGGCAAGAAATTGCTAAAAAAAAAAATGCGCCCATGTGACCAGTGCTTTAAGAATTGTATGTTATCCTCATGGCATTGGAAACACACACACACACACACACTCACCCCATACACAGTCACACACTCACCATGCACAATCACACACACCCATACACACACCGTACATGCACAAACCATACACACACACAGACACACACACCATACATACACACACCATACACATACACACACCATACACACATACACACACACACACACACCATGCACACACCATACAAACAAACAAACACACACCATATACACACACACACACACACACAATGCACACACACACACAATGCACACTCACACACACACACACACCATGCACACTCACACCATGCACACACACACACTAATTGTTTTAATTTAGTTCTTGGAACTCTTAAGTGGCAGCGCTTGATGTAAACACTTCTTGGCATTTTCTGTTTATCTAGTAGCAGGTATACACACAGATGTAATATGAGAAAATAAATTATGAATTCTGTCCAGGGAAGTGTTGTGAATATGACCTTGAGATAACACTTGTGTTAAGTGTGAATTTCCCTGTCTAGTGATATGTCCAACTACTACTCTGGGCCGCGAGACAGTGGTAGTGATTACAGATTGCCCACGAGGGGGCTAGTTTATTGGGCACCCCCTTACATCCTGTGCAAGGTGAAGCGCAGAAGCGTTTACAGTGCCCAACTGGGAAGCATGCGGAGTTCATGCTTGCCTTTATGACTCATGCATTAAGGGCGTAAAAGGCCTGAAGGGCCATGGGTTTTGTCAGCAAGTTACATAAAGTGACAATGATGAGTGTGTGGGGAGAAAATTCTCGGTACAATTTATCTGTTTATGGCAAAGTGTGGCTTGGTGTTATTCATTTGGGTGAATATTTGTATAAATCAAAGGTGCTGTCACACACACACACACACACACACCACACGTGGCACACCACCAACACACAGTTTCTGAGAAGGAGTTTGAGATTGTATTTAACGAAGTCTTAACTGGGAAAATGTTGTATGGCTTTTGTTATGGGGTAAGTTCTGGCGTGAACATTAAGACTATTTTCATAATTTTTTGTAACTAATATTTTTATCTGCCTGGTACAATTATTTATTAATTTGTATTGTAAGTTATGTCTTGATAGTCGATGTAATGTAACAATTTATTTTTTGTGTTAATGTTCATATAGATTGGTTCAGTGTTGCGGCTCTGACTCGTCAACGATGTTAATAAGCTCTTGAGTACATACTGCTGGTGAAACTATGTTATATTAACAACACGACAGACAAGTACTATAATACCTTAACATTTAACAATAATTCAGCCTTAATTTAATTTTTTCACCAACTTAAGACACATAACCCAGAAGGAAGTAAGACGGGCAACATAACGCGGGATATCGTGGCTTCACTAAGTGCAAATTATGGAACTTGAGGTAACACATTATGGGAAAATGCGAGCCCTGCTAAGTGGTTCTCCTGAACATGGACGCAAACATCAGATGGACAAAGAAACAGAAGAACCCCGGATATACATTCATTTATTCTACAAAAAAGTTACGTAAACGAGCGTTAAATACGTTTAAGTAATCACAGTTTACGAAGCTGAAGTCGAGATATTAGAAGATGAAGAAGACTTTAGCATATCAGTATACCCCACGACCGGCGCCAGGATGTTAAGTGTGCCATCAGGGTATATTAGCGCTGAGAGACGGGTGCTATCGTGGTATATTAGCATACCTTCACCCTGAATGGTATATCAAAAAGTACAGGATTTACTTCACAGATATTTAGTTATATCTATCGGTATATTATATAAATTATATCAATATATCTGTGTATACCAAATATGGCATCAGAGTATATCACCGTTTGCCATCATATTCTCTAAATAACCTCAAAGTATACCCCCGAATGTTTAATATCATACACTATAAATGACACTGTAGTATGTTAGTATATAATCAGGGTATAACATAAATAATATCAGCATTGTTTAGAATATCATATATATTAAGCGTGAGGAATGGATGTATATGATTCAATATATCACAGTTACATAAAGCGGTATGTCAGCTCATCAGCATATCACTAGAATGACATCAGAGTATAGGACACTATACTCCAATAAATACTGTCAGGTATCTAAGTATATCAGGGTAATCACTGAGAAGTGTCAGAACATATCAGCATATTCCTTGACTGGTAACAAAGCATATCAACATACTCAAAGTATAATCAATGTCTCCGGAATAAACAAGCCAGTGACAGCAGCATATATTTCTGAAAATCAGCTGTGAAATATGTTCAGAACAGCCCAAAGTATACTATAATACTAAGCAACATTTGAAATATACCAGTATACTTCTTAACAGTCAGGAAAAAAATCATTATACAGATTAGTGTCCTCGAAGCAGATCAACTTGTCTCCTGCTTTCTGGGGACCCATTAGTGGCATATCAGTATATCCAAAGAGACACATCGGAGTATATTACCATATATCCCAAGTGCCATGAAGGGATATCAACATACCTGAGTATATTAACTAGCTCTCATAGTCTTCCACTCTCTCTTAGATCCATCAGAATATGTCAGCATATCACCCTATCTTCTGAAGGTCCAGTTTACCTTGTTCCGAAAGTATGTCGAAGCATACTAACAGATCCCCTGAATGCCTTGAGAACATATCAGTATACTTCTAGGTTAATTCATATCATATCAGTATATCCCCTGAATCTAAGGTATAGCTAACCTCATTTCAAATTATTATTAGAGTATGTTAACATATTCCCTTAGAAGCATACCAGCATATCTCTTATGTCATTACAGTCAACCAGTATACGCTCAGAGATAGATGCAAGCATATCAGGGTATATTAGCATACCCTGTAAGAGAGATATGAGCCTAGCTACATAACCAAGTATATCAGCATACCCCATATGCTCTTATAGTACATCAGCACACCCTCTGAGAGACAGAACCATACCAACATATCAGAACATATTAGTATATCCTTTAGAGTGATATGAACATAATGGCATATCAGATGACAAGAGTATATCAGCATAGTCTTTGAGGAGCATATCAGACCAACCTAGCATAAGCTCTTTAAGATAGATGGGAGCATATCTTAAATAGACTGGAACATACCAGAGCATATTAGCATATTAGCATATTAGCAAGGTGAGGAGGAGGAGGAGGAGGCAGGTGTCCACCGACCAGGTATGCCGATAGTCTGGTGATAATGTGGGTAAAACTGGTGTGTGTGTGTGTGTGTGTGTGTGTGTGTGTGTGTGTGTGTGTGTGTGTGTGTGTGTGTGTTCGTTCTCATGTTTATTTCTTGTAAGGTATGTGTCACCTAGCCGGCCATTTTGTTTAAATTTTTCGGTCGCTCTAAAATACCATTAAAACAATATTGAGTATAAACGTTTGGCTCAACTGATGATCTCACACATGTCCCAACTTTTTTTTGCCTCAACTCCACATTCTGTAACTCATTTAGGTAGATGTCCCTCACTACACATACACTGGACTATGTGTAATGTTGCAGCTAATGTGTTATCAAGATATTGCACATTATAAGTTCATGTGTGGTCATTATTATATCAAACGGAGGAATTTTAAAGAGCTATTACACCACCTGTATCATTAGTTGTCGCCAGGTGAAGGAATGTTTAGGTAGATTATATTTTATTTACTGTAATTAAAGTTTCAATACCTAAGACGTTCCACTATAAGAGTCTTTCAACCTCAGGTAAGGTCTAAAGACTTTCTACTCTAGGTCTTACACCCTGGAGTAGCTGTATCGTCCACATAGGTAATTACTCCACAAGGAACTACAAGTTACACCTTGATGTAATACTTCATTTATTGCCAAACTTTATAGGGAAATATTTTTCACAAAGAATTTCAAGTTACAATTTCACATAACAAGTCACATTACAAACGTTCCTTCGGCTTACAGTTAAACTTTGCAATGTCAAGATATTTTTTTCACTGCAGAGGAAAGTATGCGTCATCATCACCACACACACACACACAAAGACAAAACTCCTGTATCCAGATTCTCAAAAGTTTATAAATTAAATTCTTCCCTAAAATTAAACAGACAATACATCTATTTATCATAGAGTATGTGAACAATATCGACGCCATATTGGTTACCATCTTTGAGTTATATAATTAGTTAGCTTCATAGTGTTAATTATTTAGTTAAAAGGAAAAATAATCTACTAGTGTGTGTTGTGACCAAAATATATCAACATTGTATTTACTTTCTCCTCCAGGGGGCACTAAGTCTAGAAAAATGACACAATTGACATCTACATAAAGTGACTGATCAAGGGTAGATATTGGCTACCTTTTGTGTTACTTTGAGGTCGTAAGAACACACAGAGCTGCTCTTAAGGATGTTTACCACAATACACCTCAACCAGTTTCTCATTCACTAAGGTCAAACAATAAATCTGGTTCACAAGATACACCGTAAATTTTATTAGAATACAATAATCAATTACTGTATTATTGTATTGAGGCGAATAGTCTTATGGTGTTAAGATGTGTTCTTAAGCCACGAAGGTAACAATATCTGCCTTGGTTGACGATGATCTGTAGACGTTAGCAAGTCCTCCTCCTCCTGCTCTCGAGTAAGGTAAGGAAGGCCTCACCTGACCAAAATTGTTAATTAAGATAGATTACCTGAAGATTAACCCTCCCAGCTTATTTCAACTAATGATTAACCTAACGCTACTTGGGAAGTTAAGTTAGGTTAGGTTAGGTTAGGGTAGGGTAGGGTAGGGTAGGGTAGGGTAGGGTAGGGTAGGGTAGGTAAGGTCAGGTTAGGTCAGGCAGTGCCAGTGTAGTTAATCTTGAGGTTAAATAAACTAGAGGCTAATCTTCACATGAGCCAGTAAGACACTTTGACGGAGGCGGTTACGTACAACAGGAAAGCTCTGATAACATATAATGTACAGTATATACCGCTTAAGTTGCGTCAGCAGCTCTATACACCACTTATTGACTTACTCATTCACTGCCGTAGAAATATTTACTTCTCTAACAGTTTTCTATATGGTTCCCAGTCATTATAATACGACCTTGTAAAATCAAATGATCTAAATTAAACTAAACTTATCCAAATTAAACTTATTAGCTAACAAATCCTTCTAAAACACGATATATGCAAATCAAAAGTTCTAAATTCAACTTAACTTATCGTAATATAACTATTATAACTAAACTATTTTAATTAAACCTAACCTAAACACCTCAAGTGACACAAACAGAAGGAAAAAACACCTCTAATATTATCGTGTAGGAGGCCCCTGTAACCCACTAACTCCAGGTAATGCATCTATATCAATCTACCTGCGTTAGAAGCTCTATACGTGGCTATGATCGTTACCCACTGCTGGAGAACATTTGTACTTCTATAATTACCCCTGGAGAAACAATGCACCAATTTACGATTTATTTATTTTATTTTTCATTTATTTTTTATTCCTGGTCCATACTGTAAACATCGCCCGTTTGTGAGTCCCGTCAGCCATTTTGTTCTAACTTTCGGGGATTCTAAAATAAGCTATAAATAAATAAATAAATAAATAAATAAAACAAGCATCTTTTGTTTTTCTAACCCATGAGCTGTGAGTCTTCATTATATACTTCAACATTACTGTAAACTAAGGCTAGAGAGGGTGTGTACAGTACTAGTGGAGTCAAGACGAGAAGGTATTTCAAATCCATAAAGGGTTTTACAAGTGGAGAGTCTTACAAGTGGAGGGTCTTACAGGTGGAGAGTCTTACAAGTGGAGGGTCTTACAGGTGGAGGATTTTAATAAGGATAAATACAGCAAGTCTTACAGTTGAATCAGCCAAGTCGAGGAAAACTCTTAAGAGTCACGTAACTTCTACCTGGTGTTACCTGTAATCAAGCTAAGGTATATGTAAGAAGAATATTATCTCGTTACTATCCATTCCTCTTCCACTATCCTGCGAGGTGGTGTATTAATAGGCACAGATACTCATGATAAAGAAGGAATAAAGAGAAAGACGCAAGATACCTATAAAATGCGACAGAATATACCCACACATGCGTAATCCTAACCCATCCAACCCAACCCAACCCTATCCTACCCCCAGCTTCACCACAGTACACAAAGTCATTCTTGGTATCAGAATGACGCCTAAACACCCTGTATCGCCTAAGACACATTTGAATCGGATGGTTCGTTGACGGTTTTATTTCTTCGGTATAAACCAGAGAAGCAATTAGTTCGTGGGAACAGTGAGTCAAAATACTTCACATCAGCTTCGTTTACGACCTCCAGCTGATATTTACTTCTGTTGTCTATATCAATCACATTTTATAATGAAAACAAAAATATGGTTAGTTACTTAAAAATGAAAAAAACATCATACTTAGATACTTAAGAGTGAGGAAAAAAGATACTTAAGATACTTAAAAATAAAAACACTCTTTGATACTTAAATTAGGACAAAATAAACGGACATAAACATTTAACTATGAGCGGTGGATATTACGACATGTACCGGCTATCAATACAGAGGCGCTATTTAGCCGTGAAGTTCTCTCAGAAACTCAACAAGACAATATGTGGTCACGTAAAAATTTCAGGTTAATTTTAACACCATCCGTCATTTTAAACCTTGGCACCTGTAGATTAAGAAAATATATGGTGATATTTTTTCTGATGGGATAAAGGTCGTATTTGTCCAGAGAAGTAAGAGAGGAAAAAATCACTTGAGAGGCATGACGCACAGAGTGTCTAAGGTGATAAAAGATCATATACTACCATTTGGGTTTTCAAATTAAGTTCATTACATAAAATATCAAACTCATAAAGATTACAAAAGAACAGAACATCATGAGCTCTCTACAGCTATTGTCAGCCGTCAATATGCTGATGTACAGAAGCTACACAATGTTATTGATGACTGTAATCCCAGGAAAATGATGCTCTTTTAAACTTGGTAACTGGAGCTGTAATGCCAGAAAATGCCAAATATGACAATCTATGTGCATATGAAGTTGGAAGACAAAATTATGAAAATTTTGTCAAGAAACGTATTGTTGGTCCATTGAGCATCTGGGAAAAGATGTCCAAGGTTAATCTTCTGTCGTGGAAAGCAGCAAATAAGACTTCAACCATCAAATTGCTATCACAAGTTATAGAACTTAAGCAGGACATACAGTATATGCATCACAGAAGGGCAGCACTGTACATATCAAGTCACCAGACACTGATGTGTTTGGCATATTAAAGCAGCCTCAACTTGGAGAAAATACAAGTATGAAAACAGGAACTGGTGAGCGACGACACATTGGGCAGAGAGCCTTACAGGTTTCCATGCCTTCACAGGATCTGACTGCATTGGAAAATTTGTTGGCAAAGGAAAGAAAGCATGTTGGAGCACTTTGATGAAATCTAACACAAAAGTCCTAGATGCATTCAAGATGCTGAGTAGACCAAATGCCCTCCAGCAGACATGTTTATTGGTCTAAAGGAATTTGTATTTAAGCTCTACTGTCCACGAATGACTTTCACTAAACTGTCATAACTTAGATGGCATCTCTTCAAGAAAACGCAGGCAGAAGCTGGAGAACTACCAGCGACTGCAGCAACTCTAAAGTATCATATATTGAGAGGAAGGTATCAAGCTCTTCTGTGGTCTTGTGATGCAGACAGTGAAATGCTTTCACAATTAGAGCATGGCTGGAAGATTGACAATGACTGTTTCATACTAGCAATATCAGACCAACCACCAGCTCCAGAAGCAATCACAGAACTTGTTAAATGTGGATGTGGCGTCAGGAAATGTGGATCATTGTCAGTGCCCATAAGCAGAAAGAATCAGAAAGAATAGCATGACATGCACCGAGATGTGTGTAACTGTCAAGCAGATGATGAGAATGCCAAACAAGGTGAAGGAATTCCCATGTACACAGAAGACTCTGGATGACGAGACTGAAGCAATGTCGTAAATAACTTGTGACTTGAGCCACACATGATGTATAACACTGGGCTAAACTTTTAATAAATATAAAACGGTGGTTCAAAGCTTTTCAGATAATGGTAATATGTATATGTTTAATTTCCAGTATTTGTCTTTAGCAAATAATTTTACTTACTGCAATCTCTTCTTTGCCAGAGACAGGATGGCATATATGAGCAGCCATGTTTGTAACACACTTATGATATTATAACAGCATTCATGATATATTATGTTAAATTGTAATCATATAATACTACATGTTCATAGGTTATTAGTCATGTTTTAAGTTAATTAGGACTTAATGGTATTACATCTGTGGTTCATTACGCCGCTCTTTAATAAAACTTCTTTAAAGGCATAAAACTTATAATAAACCGTTCAGAAAAAATGACACCACAGTTCCTTAACATAGTTTATAAGGATTATTATAATGTATGGTGTCAAAAATTAACATGAAATTTTTACGGGATTACTTAAGCTCCTACACTAAAACCTGCCGACCTAACCTAACTTTTTTTACCCACCTCTACCTACTTACCTAACCTGACATAATCTAACCTAACCTGACGTAATCTGACCTAACCTGACATAATCTAACCTAACCTGACATAATCTAACCTAACCTGACATAATCTAACCAACCGACATAATCTAACCTAACCTGACACATAATTCAACCTAACCTGACGTAATCTAACCCGAGGCACCTAACCCAATCCCGACGTAACTTTGACCTAACCGACATAATCTAACCTAACCTGACGTAATCTAACCTACCCCGACATAATCTAACCTAACCCGACATAATCTAACCTAACCTGACATAATCTAACCTAACCTGACGTAATCTGACCTAACCTGACATAATCTAACCTAACCTGACATAATCTAACCTAACCTCCCCGTCTGACATAAGCTAACCTAATCAAACCTAACTTTCCCACCTACCTAACATAACCTATCTACTTATTACCTACCTAACCTAACTTAACCCAACCTGACATAATCTAACCCAACCTATTGAAACTTAACTTAACCACCTACCTCATCTAACACCACTTTGTAATCTCTCTGTGCTACAGCTGACAGGATGAGTATGGGGGGCACAATAAACTAGCCTCTAAGTGGCAAAATTAACAAAACTAACCTAACCTAACCCAACCTGACTTAACCTAACCTGATCTGATCTATCCAACTTAAAAAACTTAGAATATATAATAAAGCCGTTAGGTTAATTTAGGCTAAATATGGTTGATTCATATTTTGTTTTGACAGAAATTCCCGGCAAAATAACGTATCTATATTGAGAACCACCACCATGTTGGTTCCACGTTAACAAGACACGGATACACTACAGAATAACCCGCGTTCGTTTAACCTCAATTACTACAGTTTACTTTATAATCCTATTTCACAATCTTCACTACATCTCGCTTCACAATCTTCACTGCATCTCACTTCACAATCTTCAGCCAGGTGAGGTTTATGGATCGGGCTTTTTGTGCGAGAGATAGGAAACGTAGGACTAGGGTATGTTTTCCTGGGGCTGGGATAGGGCATGTAGCCGAGAGGTTAGACAGAGTTTTTTCAGGGGAGGGTACCAATCCAGTAGTGTGTCTTAGTGTGGGGGGAAACGACATAGGTAAGGTTAGGAGTGAGGAACTTTTCAAGAGGTATAGGGAGGCGCTGGGGAAGATTAGAGATAGGGGAGGGTCCCGATAGTATGTGGTGTCTTGCCTAGAAGAGGGGTTGGTCGTGAATGGCTGTCCAGGGCAATTGCTATTAATTGCCGACTGGAAAAACATTGTGCAAACAATGGTTGGGCATTCATTGATGACGGGCAACGATTTTATGGCAACGACTACCTGTACTGTCGCGACGGAGTACACTTGTCTCGTGAGGGGGTAAAGACGTTGACTGCATCCCTGGAGCGTGAAATTGTCACTCCGAAGGGGGGGTTTCGCCAGTAGAGATGGGTCGGGGAAAATGGGAGTAAAAAAACAAGCAGGTCCTGGGAAGTAGTGAAACAGAAGTAGATAATGCTGAAAATATAGTTAGTCATAATAACAAACATCAAAGTAATAAATGTAAAACAGATAGAAACGGAAGAAATATATTGAGTGTTTATTATATTAATAGTAGAAGCCTGTGTAACAAAATGGACCAGCTCAGGGCCATTGTTAGTAAAGAGAACATAGATATAATTGCAATAACGGAAACATGGATAAATTCAAACAGCAAGCATTTTTTAGCAGAATTTCATATTCCAGGATATAACCTATTTAAATTTGACAGAGTAGGAAGGAGAGGTGGCGGTGTAGCAGTGTATATCAGGGTGTCATTAAAAGGCTGCAATAAATCAAACATTAAACAAATAGCGACAATGAAAGTATTTGGGTAGAGATTGGTGAGGGCAGTGAATCCGTAGTCATTGGTGTTATATATAGACTACCTAATTTGAGTAGGAACGATGGTAAATTGCTATGGGAGGAAATAAAGAAGGCATCTGATAGAAACAATGTATGTATTCTAGGCGATTTCAACTTTTCAGGCATAGATTGGAAAAATCAACTTAGCGATAATGAATCTGAAGATTTTATAGAAGTAGTACAGGATAGTTTTATATATAAATTTATAAACTTGCCCACTAGAGGAAATAACATCCTCGATTTAGTTCTCAGTAATAATGAAAATCTAGTAAAAGATGTTGGGATTGGAGACGAACTAGGAAACAGTGAT
>NW_024716037.1:0-15831 GCF_018991925.1 Homarus americanus | reverse complement strand
GTCTTCATTTCTTCATTTAAAATTTTCGTGATTTCTTTCCTTCCCTCTATCCTTCTTTCTTTCCTCGCCATCCTCTTTATTTTCACCCTTCCATCATCTTTATCAATTTTTCAATTTTCCCTGTCGCCTTCCTACCTTCCTTTTCCTATACTCATCTTTCCTTCAACCTTCCCTCCTTCATAATTCCTGTCCATCTCTCCCTCTATTCCTTCCTTCATCACCATCATATAAAATCATACTCGCTTCCCCCCAAAAAAAAATATTCATCCCAACTTAAAAATTCACGTTTCCTGGCCATTCACGTTTACTACCCTGACCTTACCTTTACTTTGACCTGACCTGACCTCTCCCGAATGATGCCTTTTACCTTATACCCAAACGATATATACCCATACACCAAATGAAACTCGAAGAGACTGACTATAATGTGTGTGTGTGGATATTAATCTGTTATCATTCAATCAAAAGTTTATAAGGTTTTACAAAGTTGTTTTCATTTTAATGTGGACTGGAGACCCTGTATAATATAAGTTGACTAATACTATACTTATGAGTGGGAGTAAACACTAATTCACATCTCTCTCTCTCTCTCTGTCTCTCTCTCTCTCTCCAGTCTATTTCCCTCGTCTACTCTCTCAATAATATCTTTCTCTCAATCTACATCTCTCTCTCTCTCTTTCTCTCTCCCAGAATATCAACAGTGAGAGAGAGAGAGAGAGATAAACTAACCATGGGACCTGATCTATCACTCATTTGAACCTAACCTAACCTAACCTCAACTATGCTTACAGAACCATTCCCCTCCGTCCCCCCCCTTCGGCCCCCCAGCCCTTGACTGTAGGAGGAATGGGCGATAGGGCAGGAAAGGTCAACTGGGTGAGTATACACAAGGTCAACAGAGGTCAGGAGCCAAGAGGTACAGATCTCCGTGGGTCATGGTGGTCATACTATATAACTGTCCTGTAGAAGGTATTGTTTCTCTCTCTCTCTCTCTCTCTCAGATAACCCCCAAGTTTGTTATGACTCTTCCTGGACAGTGTATTTTTATCTTCAAATAGGATATGTTATCGTGTATCTCTTGTTAGAACGAGGGAACAAATAATTTATTGAATAATGGCAGGTTGAGGGAGAGAGCGATGTACTGTACAGAACTAAACAAATAATTTTTTGGAAATACATTGTTTTTAACATTCAGTTCCATAATATTCTGACTTCTACTGTTTAACTATAATCTGCCTACGCTACCGTTCACGGGATGAATATGGGTGCACAATAAACTAGCCGCTGTATGTGGCAAAATTCAAAAGCGGATCCCCGCCTTTTTATTACATACTAGGAAACATCTCACACTCACACACACGTATAGATGATCAGTAAGGAGGAGCCTCGACCTGAGCCCTGACAGAACGTTACAGGTGTACTATTTCGTCAGGCCGCGGTGAGGAAGTATATGAGAGTGATTTTGGAAGTTATATTTATGTTTATGGGTGTGTGTGTGTGTGTGTGTCTGTCTGTAATTATGTTAGCTTATGTTTGGTTAGTTATTAGTTGGAGTAAGTTGTCGTGGAGATTTTTCAGGTTAGGTTAGATTAGATTAGGTTAGGTTGTGTTAGATTAGGTTAGTTATTAGTTGGAGTAAGCTGGAGTTAAGATTCTTCTGGATATACAAAACACTAAAGTTATTATCCAGCGTAATCCTCCCACACACCCCAGCAAAATGATTCACATTGGAGACTGATTAATGAATGCTTGTGTTGTGATAATAATTCCTCTTATTGATTAACGAACTTTAAATAAAATGGAACAAGGTTTAGTGATGGTTGTTGAACTGATATAGAAATGTTAAGTGGTAGTAGATATAGTGTAAAATAAGTCATTGAGTGATACTGTAGTTGTGTAGTACCCAAGTTTGGTTCACTTGTATGTTACTGAGGAAATTATTCAATCAGGATTTTTTTACAAGGATGATTGGTGTACCTAAAGTTGATGATCGTTTTATTTATTTATTTTTTTTATTATTATAATGGTTGCCCCTCCTGTAATGAGAATGGCCAGGCCCAAGGGCCACCTGGGCGTGAATTTGTTTAAGGTGTTGAAGCTGTCGCCAACACAACAACCACACCCTGAGTTAATGAGCTGAGTGACCCAGTGTCAAGGAATAGTCCGTGGCCAACTGCACTGGCTAACCATTACCCTGTAACACGACGCGCGAATCGATTAACATCCAGGTCCCCAATTACTGTTGGGTAGATAGAGGTAAATGACGCAAAGGAACTTGCTCATGGTCTCACCCTGCCCGGAAATGGAACCCGGGTTCATTCGCTTGCGAGGCGAGCAAGCTGACAATTACACGTTGTGTTGCCAACGTGTACACACACACACACACACACACACACACGTCTCCTGACGTAGATATGAGAGAGAGAGAGAGAGAGAGAGAGAAAGAGAGATCTAAGCAGCTTATTATCATCCTACACCAACAGGAAGCGACAGACAGACACATCACAACCACCAAGTTTTTCTCAAATTAACATAATCTCTTGTCGTCGTGTCCGTGTGGCTGTCGTGTTTGTCAATCCAGCAATTTCTCTTCTTTCTTCTCTCATGATTATTTCTTCTTATATTTAATTTTTGTTGTTGATTTTCGTCTTCATTTCTTCATTTAAAATTTTCGTGATTTCTTTCCTTCCCTCTATCCTTCTTTCTTTCCTTCCCTCTATCCTTCTTTCTTTCCTCGCCATCCTCTTTATTTTCACCCTTCCATCATCTTTATCAGTGTTTCAATTTTCCCTGTCTCCTTCCTCCCTTCCTTTTCCTATTCTCATCTTTCCTTCAACCTTCCCTCCTTCATAATTCCTCTCCATCTCTCCCTCTATTCCTTCCTTCATCACCATCATATAAAATCATACTCGCTTCCCCCTCCCCCCCCCAAAAAAAAAATATTCATCCCAACTTAAAAATTCACGTTTCCTGGCCACTGAGATCACCTACCCTGACCTTACCTTTACTTTGACCTGACCTGACCTCTCCCGAATGATGCTCTATAATTATGTTCCTTATAATTTTATACCTTTTGTAATGCATAGTGTTACCGCCACAGTAACATAAACTAGAAGAGACAGAGAAAGAGAGGTATAGCCACAGTAAGATAAACTAGACGAGAGAGAGAGAGAGGGTGAGAGGAGAGACATAGTGTTGACAACGAATTTGCTGAGGTGTTTAAATGGGCGACGGCCTCGCAGCTGTATGACTGCCTGAGGGATAGTCTATCGCCTCCTACCGTAGAGATAACATCTTTCGTTCGACCAACATATACCAAGAGGATATTATATTTGTTCTCGTTGGTCAAACCCTAGACCCCAAAACGTGAGTGTGATTGTGAACTATTAAATCCTCTAAAAAACTCTAAATAACTTTAATAAGTATATTTATGTACTGTATATTGATCATATTATACAAACTGTGTCCTGATGTATCAACAGTTGTAACATGTGAGTTATGTTTAAGAGGTTAATAGGTTATGTGCTGTATATTGATCATATTATACAAACTGTGTCCTGATGTATCAACAGTTGTAACATGTGAGTTATGTTTAAGAGGTTAATAGGTTATGTGCTGTATATTGATCATATTATACAAACTGTGTCCTGATGTATCAACAGTTGTAACATGTGAGTTATGTTTAAGAGGTTAATAGGTTATGTGCTGTATATTGATCGTACTATTCATACTGTGTGTCCTGATATACCAGCATTTGTTATATGTGAATTGTGTTTTAACAGGTTTTGACGAATTATACTCATCGCGTCAACGACAAGGGTCTTATTATCCAGCAGGAACCAATAACGCTCCCATGAGCGTTAACACAGAGTGTCATCTACATTTCAAACAGACAAAATGTTTTATACTAAAATTTCCTGGACAGTGCGCGCTTAACTAGAAATTGAAAACAAGAAATTTGCATTATACAAACGCGAAAAAAAACATTCCCTTTAAAACTTTTATTTTTTATTGTTTACACAAGGCAGATACATGTTTATTGAACGATATGATCCGGGAATACAATATGTTTTTATGAGAATACTGGTGTTATCATGTGGAGAGAGAGAGAGAGAGAGAGAGAGAGAGAGAGAGAGAGTCGTAACAGATCAGAGGGTGGAAGGGAGAAGTGAGGAAAGAGAAACCATGGCAACAAAAATGAAGAAATTATTAACAAATGATAATAAGAGTTTCGAGAATCAAGAAGTATAAACGTGTTGATGAAAGGACAGAGTGATATTAAGTCAAAATGTATTAAAATATTACATTAACCATTAAGTAGTGAAATGTAATGGACTTCAGTAGTGTCTATTAGCAGTTGTCTGTTTCTTCGTTGTTTGTAAAGCGATGAGAGAGGAAAAAGCTGCTTTATATTCAGGCATGTTTCTTATTACTATAGAGTTTGTTGTGTGGGTAATATTCTCACAAAAATTGACGCTGTTAGTATACAAGAATTGTAAACATATTACTCGCAAAGTTTGTCCATAAGTAAATCTATAACATAAGCCATGCAGACCTCCATTAAAGTTTATGTCCGGGTTACAATGCGTCTCCCTGAGAAAATTATTGTCTTAGTTTTATCCCAGAGGTTTAAACACCTTTATCTAAGAGCCATTCCACGTTCAACAATGTTTTAATTCAGTAATATATTTCACGACTGTGTAAACTTCCTTGTTAACTCATTTACAAAGGCATTGTGAACACTGGGTGACTGCCTCCACTGAGTGACTGTCTACACTGAGTGAACACTGGGTGACTGCCTCCACTTAGTGACTGTCTACACTGAGTGAACACTGGGTGACTGCCTCCACTGAGTGAACACTAAGATCGTCTCACACTGAGGAAATTAATTTCATAGCATCTGCCTTCCACTCGAGTGAACACTGTGACTGCTTTCCACTGAAGTGAACACTGGGTGACTGCTTCCACTGAGGAACACTGGTGACTGGCTCCACTGAGGACTGTCTACACTGAGTGAAAACACTGAGTGACTGTCTACACTGAGTGAACACTGGGTGACTGCCTCCACTGAGTGACTGTCTACACTGAGTGAACACTGGGTGACTGCCTCCACTGAGTGAACACTGGATGACTGTCTACACTGAGTGAACACTGGGTGACTGCCTCCACTGAGTGAACACTGGGTGACTGCCTCCACTGAGTGAACACTGGGTGACTGCCTCCACTGAGTGAACACTGGGTGACTGCCTCCACTGGAGGAACACCTGGGTGACCGTTCCACTGAGTGAACACTGTGGGTGATCAGTCACTGGAGGATTGCTCCACATCTTCGGGAGGAACACTGCGATCAAGCTCCACTGAGTGAACACTGGGTGACTGCCTCCACTGAGTGAACACTGGGTGACTGCCTCCACTGAGTGACTGTCTACACTGAGTGAACACTGGGTGACTGCTCCACTGAGTGAACACTGGGTGACTGTCTACACTGAGTGAACACTGGGTGACTGTCTAAACTGAGTGAACACTGGGTGACTGCCTCCACTGAGTGAACACTGGGTGACTGCCTCCACTGAGTGAACACTGGGTGACTGTCTACACTGAGTGAACACTGGGTGACTGTCTAAACTGAGTGAACACTGGGTGACTGCCTCCACTGAGTGAACACTGGGTGACTGCCTCCACTGAGTGAACACTGGGTGACTGTCTCCACCTGAGTGAACACTCGCTGGGTGATCGCCTCCCACTGGAGTGACTTTGCCACACTGAGTGAACATCAAGACTGCCCACTGAGTGAACACTGGGGAAGACCGCCTCCACTGGAGTGACTGTCTACACTGAGTGAACACTGGGTGACTGCTTCCACTGAGTGAACACTGGTGACTGCCCAATTGGAGGAACACTGTGGTGACTGTCTCACTGAGGAACACTGGGTGACTGCCTCCACTGAGGACTGGTCTACACTGGGAGTGTCACCAGACTGCCCCACTGAGTGAGAATCAACACTAAGGAGACTGCCCCACTGAGGACTGTCTACACTGAGTGAACACCAGACTGTCACTGAGTGACTGTCTATACCTGAGGAACACTGGAAGATCAGCCCACTGGGAAAGGAACACTGAGTGACTGTCTACACTGAGTGAACATTGGGTGACTGCCTCCACTGAGTGAACACTGGGTGACTGTCTACACTGAGTGGCTGTCTACACTGAGTGAACATTGGGTGACTGCCTCCACTGAGTGACTGTCTACACTGAGTGAACACTGGGTGACTGACTACACTGAGTGACTGTCTACACTGAGTGAACATTGGGTGACTGCCTCCACTGAGTGACTGTCTACACTGAGTGAACACTGGGTGACTGCCTCCACTGAGTGACTGTCTACACTGAGTGAACACTGGGTGACTGCCTCCACTGAGTGAACACTGGGTGACCTCCACTGAGTGAACACTGGGTGACTGTCTCCACTGAAAAATAAAACAATTTTAGACAACACAGAACTCAAGCGAACCGAATCTGTGTATGTTAGTTTTGTTTCGTGTATGTGGATATGAACGCGGCTGTGTGTGTGTTTGCAATATGTATGTGTTGGCCTGAGAACCGTCCAGCGTTTGTTTGACTTGACAGAGGCACAAATAAATCACGAGAATGAAAGATGTTACTGGTAGATCATTCGTGTACTTCGTCTTCTGGTACATAGGTGAGAAACACACACACACCATTACTAGGAGTCCACCAAACATTCTTCGTTCTTCTGCACCACTACCACCATCACCACCACACACTGTGAGAGACGCCATTACACCAATTCCAACTTCTCTGTCCCTATATCTATCTATCTCCCTTTTATACTTTTCTCTCCCTCTCTCTTATCTCTCGCTCCCTACTACTCACCACATGAGGGCGGCACCAGGTGTGAGATTGCATCATTTGCTACAGGTAACCTTTTCCCCTCCAGTTAAGAACCAATTTCATCGTCAACTTGAGGAAGACCACCTCACTCCTGCGGTGACCCGTCTTAACGCACGATTTGATGGTCGTACTGCAGCACCGATTCTGGGAGTGTCTACACACACACACACACACACACGCACACACACACATGCGCGCGCGCGCGCGAGAACAATAGCTTTCCTTGTTTTCGAGGAGTCAAATTGGTTTGTCGATTAGGGACGATCATGTAGATAATCATGTAAATTAATATTTGAATGTGATCATACCTAGCCTAACCTAGCCTAACCTAACCTAAGTACCATTTGGTTATGATAGTAAATGACGCGTTATTTGTAAAGTGAGCAACTGGCTCCAGGTAAAGCGTGTTTAAGGCTACCGCACCTGACGTAATCATGTCTGAGCTGATGATGTTAGATCGGCCGAGCATTTTTACTTTGTTTCCAATTATCGTTTTCATGGAAGAATTTCATTAACACATCATCACTGTTATAAGTTCATTCGTTAAGATTTAGTCCTGAGTGGTAGTGGCAATTGGTGAAGGTGGTTTTAGGTGCTAGTGGTGAGAAGTGGGTGGTGGTGGTGGTAGAATAGGGTGATTGTGGTGATAGGTGGTGGTGATGATAAGATAGGGTTGTTTTGATGGCAGGTGGTAGTGGTGGTGATACGTGGTGGTGGTGATGTTGGTAGAATAGGGTGATTGTGGTGACAGGTGGTGGTGATGATAAGATAGGGTTGTTTTGATGGCAGGTGGTAGTGGTGGTGATACGTGGTAGTGGTGGTGGTGGTAGTGGTGGTAGGTGGAATGAAGGAGAAGTAACGGGTGAAAAAGAATGACAGTGGAAGCAAATATCAGGAAAGAAGAAGAAGGATAACAAAAACAGGAGGATAAAGATTGAGAAGATAAGTGTAGGGGAGAAATGAAAGAAAAACCGAACAGATAAGACAAATGAAGAAAGTGGTTGATGGGGTGATAAAGATGTGAGAGGAAGAGACGAAGATAAAGGAGGAAAACTGAATGGACAGACAAAAAAGTGAAGTGAAAATATTCGGAGAGAGAGAGAGAGAGAGCTTTTGAACAGTGAGAGATAGTTGGGATGCAGAGTGTAAGATATCACGGGAAGTATCAGGGAAAGATTGGATCAGGGTACGAACGAATATATTGAGACTATACCAGGAACTGAAACTGATGAAATAAAAGTCGGTGTCGAAGGCTTAGTTGGTCACTTAAAATGCACTCTCAAATAATGGATGACTTATCGGTTAGCTTAAATCCCCTCCCCTCGCATACACTACCGGGGTCATTTTCTTAATGGTGCGGACGATGGATGAGAGCCAATGAGGATTTTACTGAGTCCTCTGTGAGCCCTTGAGTGATGCACGTCCTGTTTCTCTGATGCAGTAGCGGAAAATTATGCTTCTTTCTTTCTTTCTTTCTTTCTTTCTTTCTTTCTTTCTTTCTTTCTTTCTTTCTTTCTTTCTTATCCAGGCTGACTCTCTCTTCCTCCCCTCTTCCGGTAACATTAGATCAATATGCAATTATATCATGAATATAGCGGCAGCCCCCTGAGAGAGAGAGAGGCGTACGGTATTATAGACATTCTTTAACAGAAGATGAAGTGTTATTTTTTTCTACAGGACAGACAACACATCATGAGACACAGAAACAAGCTTAAGAGACTACTGTCGACTCTTGTGATAACAGCTGTGTGTATCCAGCCCTCTCAGGTCGTGGTACTGTTTTTGTTCCAGTGTGATGATGTTCTTGTTCCAGTGGTGATGCTGTTCTTGTTCCAGTGGTGATGCTGTTCCAGTGGTGATGTTGTTGTTCCAGTGGCGATGCTGTTCTTGTTCCAGTGGTGATGCTGTTCTTGTTCCAGTAGTGATGTTGTTGTTGTTCCAGTGGTGATGTTGTTGTTCCAGTGGCGATGCTGTTCTTGTTCCAGTGGTGATGCTGTTCTTGTTCCAGTGGTGATGCTGTTCTTGTTCCAGTGGTGATGCTGTTCTTGTTCCAGTGGTGATGCTGTTTGTGTTCCAGTGTTGTTGTTGTTGTTGTTCCAGAGGTGATAAAGACTTCATTATGTTATCAGTACAAGATAATTCAGCATCTCATAAGTCATGATCACCATCCTTCACCATCCTTCACTACACTGTATCTTTATCCACCTCCTCACCTCTCACCAACCCTCACCATTCTCATCTACCTTTCACCATCAGGCCTCATAGCCTTACAGCGTTACAGATTAATACATAATACCATCAGGTACTCTTTATATCTCAAGTCTCAAAAGAAATATTCACGTTTTAAAAGATATTAATCATTATAAGTTTGTGTGTAATGCAAGAGTTCCACCGCTAAGGCTGCATGTGAGGCATTTGCATTATTTCCAATATTCTTCTCTATTCTTTACTGTTTTATTAATGTTTGCCTCCGGAATTTTTTTAGATATGGTAATAAAACACAAGCATTTTTTTTTATCAGGAAGCTGTTTAAATCTGTCTCTTGAGAGTGTTAATTAAATTCTCTATTATTTTTTCCCTGTATCTGTTTCCCTTCGTTCACAGTACCTTAAATATGTGCTTAGTTTATGGTGAATCAGTTTAGTATAAATCTGAATAATTATAGGAATAAGTGTAAGTTAATAATAATATTAATAATAAAAGTAACTGCAGGTGAAATATTACTATCATAAAGAGTCATTAGGCTTAACTGAAACCTGTTACGTGACAGGAAGGTGCGAGTAAGGAACGCTGGCGGAGAGGGGGAGGGGAGGGGTGGAGAGGAAGAGTAGTGTGGGAGAAGAGAGGAAGAGTAGTGTGGGAGAAGAGAGGGAGAGTTGACCTAAACAGTCAAGAGTGAGTAGAGGCAGCGTGTGGGGGCCGTGCTGGACGCCTGCTGCCGGGGGTCTGGGAGAAAGTGTCGTGCGTGTCTGTGAGTCGGCGAGGGAAGGTAGGCGGACTATAGTACCTGACAAATCGTGTTATTATACTTCATCATAGCTATATTTTATATTGTACCGCGAAATACAGCACACTAGTTTTGATACGAGTTATTCATTTTCACTAATTCAAGCTTTGTATTGATTCATCTATAGTCTTACTGTTGTATGTAAAAATTTAATGTAATTTATCAACTGGTAGTAACGTTATTATTCATGGAAAATTTATGTAGCGTTATTAAAGGATGATTTCCAATTCCCATCAATGGTGTAGTATTATAAAGCCGAAAATAGCCGCTCGAAAGCTGTTGGAACGACCTCAGATAACAGGAGTTGTATACCTCTGATGTGCCCCGACTCACGCGGACTGCTGTTAGGGCGGATGCCTACCTTAATAACTGTATATTTTAGTATTATTACCTGATTCACGCTTCGTAATATACCTCCTGTGTGTGTGTGTGTGTGTGTGTGTGTGTGTGTGTGTGTCCGTCCGTCCGTCCGTCCGTCCGTTAATTGCGAGAAAGTATTTTGGTCTCAAGAGAACGCTGAGAGATAATTAGCTGGAGATAAAAGGAAAAGCTCTTACTATTTCCTCCCAGGTATTTCTCAGACGTTGAGCTGAGAAGTAAGTGTGGCAGAAGCGATAACTGGGAAGTGGCGCAGCTTTCAGTAATTACCATAAAGCAACTTTTACTCTCGTCTAAGAATCGTCTTTTGTTTGTTGAGAATCTACCTGGTCAGACCCTGGCTGTATTAGGGCTTCATTAACAGGATTGGTGTTTTTCTGATGTGTGATATTGGTATAGAAGCTTATCCTCTGTTGCCTGTTGCGTCTGGACAACCATCTGATCAATAGAGAGAAAGGTGGGCAGACAGAGATGTTGATATAGTGAGACAGTCAGGTAGGCAAAGGGAGAAGCAGTATTAGACAGACGGAGCTACAAAGAGAAAATGATAGCGAGGGAGATAGACAGAGAGACAATTAGGCAGAGACTGAAACGGAGACTTACACAGACAAAGTGACAAAGTTTATCAGTGATAGGTCAGGCCCTTGTATTATGGACCAACCTGGCTGAAAGTTGAGTCAGTTTCTCTTCCTCTCTCTCTTATACCAATTGGTACATTTTATTTTTTAAGAGAATCCATTAGATTAGAATGAATGTAGATATTTTGTGTTACTAGAGAGTTCATACACACACACACACACACACACACACACACACACACACACACACACACACACACATACATACATACATACATACATACATACATACATACATACATACACACACACATCATTCACAATGTACAATTAACACTATAAAGGTGGTAAAGACAGCAGAACATAGTGTAAACAAGATAATAGTCGCGTACTACAACACAGGAAATGAAATAGTACTAGTAAAGTGGAAGCAGATGCATACATAAAAGTTTATAAGAATAATTCACTACGATAATACTGGTCCAAAAGTTTCCCCCTTAACAGTATATATAGTTATAATAGTAGTTATACATTCTATCAAAATAAAGGATTTGTAAAAAATAAAAATACTGGAATGAACGTCAAAAGAAAAGAGGGAAAATAAACAAATAAATAATAATAGGAGAGTTCACACGCTGTGACAAAAATTATTTTCTTTTTACCTTGGAGATTCCCCGGTCGGCAGTGTTGCCAGGTCTTGGTGATGCAGAGAAGGTACTGTCGTCCCTGCTCAGCCCGCGCGTTGAGTTGGTTATACTGATATTATGTTTTTTAAATAAACTGTATATCAACACCACAGCCTTTAACACCTTTCAACAATTCCAGGTGTACCGTTTATTATGCGAGTCATACAGGTGTACCGTTTATTATGTGAGACTCATACATGCGTACCGTTTATTATGTGAGTCATACAGGTGTACCGTTTATTATGCGAGACTCATACATGCGTACCGTTTATTATGTGAGTCATACAGGTGTACCGTTTATTATGCGAGACTCATACATGCGTACCGTTTATTATGTGAGTCATACAGGTGTACCGTTTATTATGCGAGACTCATACATGCGTACCGTTTATTATGTGAGTCATACAGGTGTACCGTTTATTATGCGAGACTCATACATGCGTACGTTTATTATGTGAGTCATACAGGTGTACCGTTTATTATGTGAGAATCATACAGGTGTACCGTTTATTATGTGAGACTCATACAGGTGTACTGTTTACGATGTGAGGGTCATACAGGTGTACCGTTTATTATGTGAGGGTCATACAGGTGTACTGTTTACTATGTGAGGGTCATACAGGTGTACCGTTTATTATGTGAGGGTCATACAGGTGTACCGTTTATTATGTGAGGTTCATACAGGTGTACCGTTTATTATGTGAGGTTCATACAGGTGTACCGTTTATTATGTGAGGGTCATACAGGTGTACCGTTTATTATGTGAGGTTCATACAGGTGTACCGTTTATTATGTGAGGTTCATACAGGTGTACCGTTTGTTATGAGAGTAGAGTTAAACATATATACTGTATATTGATCTCATTCCCTTAATTCTGTGTTGTATAAGATCCTGTGGTTAAATACTAGAGGTGAGTGGAGACAAACGACCACTGAACCCCACAGCGGGACGACCAGGGCGCCAGTAGCTGTCTGTATATTTGGTCCCAAACTTGTCAACTAATATTGGAATATATAAAAACCACGTTAGTCTGTGTTCAGTGGTAGGAGGACCCGGCGCGGCGTCACGGTACAAGACCTGCACAACACACGTATAAATTCTGCCTTCCTCCCCGTTGGTTCCGAAAATAAAAAGTGACGATTTCTTTTGTGGAACAACACCAAGAAGACGTCAGGAAGTCATATTGCAATATATGAGTATAATGTCGGTGAGTGTGTGGGAAGGTTGTGGTGGTGATGGTGGCGGTGATGTTGGTGGCGGTGGTGGTGATGATGGTGGGGATGGTGGTGGTGATGGTGGCGGTGATGTTGGTGGCGGTGGGGATGATGACTTGATGGGGTGAGGTGGGTGGGTGGGTGTGTGTGGAAATCAACACACCACCATCTCCACAAAAACATTGACCGCGGCCGAACACACACACACACACACACACACACACACACACACAAACACACACACCTCCACAGCTTCGCCACAAAATAACTAAATGTGAAGGAAAATTTTATGCTCTAATACTTAACGAAAATCTGGTAAAATTAGTATTAGAAATGTATGTATTCAGTGAAGGGTGACCAACCAAATGAATGTAAATTTGTTTAATAATTGTAGTGCCTTGTGTTGTGATGCTTTGTTTTGTGTCGTTTCATTGCTTTGTATTGCGTTGCGTTGTGCTGCCTTGCAATGCGCTGTGTTGTGTTACTTAGTGCATATTGATAGAGGTAAAATACTATTTACTGTACCGTTATTTTTTTACTTGCTCCGGAATAGTGAACACCTTGGATATCTTTATTATAATTGACATTATCGACACGTTAAGTTGTATTGTTTATTCAGTAATAGTTAAAAGGAATAATAGTGAAGATAATTCAATGTGCTGTAAAAATTTCGCCAAATGCATAGAGTGAGGCAGCCATCTCCTCCTCCCGGTCACACAATCATTTAATATTTATGTCACTCAACTTTGGCCTAACTTGTCCACACTCTCTCTATCTTAGTCTAACCTTCTCTGATATGTTACCCACCTCCCCAACACACTCTGATGTGCTCTGCTCCTCCCCAACACACACTGATGTGCTCTGCTCCTCCCCAACACACTCTGATGTGATCTGCTCCTCCCCAACACACTCTGATGTTCTCTGCTCCTCCCCAACACACTCTGATGTGCTCTGCTCCACCCCCAACACATTCTGGTGTGCTCTGCTCCTCCCCAACACACTCTGATGTGCTCTGCTCCTCCCCAACACACACTGATGTGATCTGCTCCTCCCCAACACACTCTGATGTGCTCTGCTCCTCCCCAACACACACTGATGTGCTCTGCTCCTCCCCAACACACTCTGATGTGCTCTGCTCCACCACCAACACATTCTGGTGTGCTCTGCTCCTCCCCAACACACTCTCATGTGCTCTGCTCCTCCCCAACACACACTGATGTGCTCTGCTCCTCCCCAACACACTCTGATGTGATCTGCTCCTCCCCAACACGCACTGATGTGCTCTGCTCCTCCCCAACACACTCTGATGTGATCTGCTCCTCCCCAACACACTCTGATGTGCTCTGCTCCACCCCCAACACATTCTGGTGTGCTCTGCTCCTCCCCAACACACTCTGATGTGCTATGGTTTGCTCTGATCAGTAGCCCCACAACAGTGTTTCAGAATAAAACCCGAAACAGACGGTGATGCTGATTGTGAGTCATGGAAAAGGATGACAAAATAACAAAAGAATTAGTCTCTATTTTTAACTTGGGTTCATAACAACTGGGGAGGTCCTCGCCCTTCGCCCCTCAACACTGAACACTCACCCCTTACACTTTACCCCTCACCCCTCACACTTTACCCCTCACCCCCCCCCCCTGTCATCATGCCATAGATGAGCGTGAGTGTTAGGTAAGGGCACGAAACGTGGCATGTTCTACACACACACACACACACACACACAGGTAAAGTAGCGAACAGGAACAGGTGTTGAGTCATATCTTAATTTAGACTCGTGCGAGGATCATCACCAGGTGAGGTAACACTCAAGCACCACCACACATAACACTGCACTGACTCACCCTTGATCTGTGGAGGACGGAGTGGAACTAAGTGGTAGAGATAGAGTAGAAGGAAATAAGTGGTAGGATGAAAGAGGAAGGAAGAAAGTGTCTAGGATCAATGAGGAGGGAAGTAAGTGTCTAGGATCAATGAGGAGGGAAGAAAGTGGTAGGATGAAAGAGGAGGGAAGTAAGTGTCTAGGACCAATGAGGAGGGAAGAAAGTGTCTAGGATCAATGAGGAGGGAAGAAAGTGGTAGGATGAAAGAGGAAGGAAGTAAGTGTCTATAATGGAAGAGGAGGGAAGTAAGTGGTAGGATGAAAGAGGAAGGAAGTAAGTGCTAGGATGAAAGAGGAGGGAAGTAAGTGGTAGGATGGAAGAGGAGGGAAGTAAGTGGTAGGATGGAAGAGGAAAGAAGACGAAAGATAATTGGATTGAATGGGATAATGGCAGGAAAAGTGGGGTGAGGAGAAGGAAATTGAGAGAGAGAGGAAAGGGAAGGGAGAGATAAGGTAACAAGATGGACACTGGAATGATTAAGGAGGGAAGGAGGGGTTAGGGTAATAGGGTTAGGGTGATGGAGGTGAGGAGAGGTTAGGGTGATGGAGGTGAGGAGAGGTTAGGGTGATGGAGGTGAGGAGAGGTTAGGGTGATGGAGGTGAGGAGAGGTTAGGGTGATGGAGGTGAGGAGAGGTTAGGGTGATGGAGGTGAGAGGTTAGAGATTGATGGGTGAGGAGGGTTAGGGTGGTGGGTGAGGAGGTTGGGGTGGTGGAGGTGAGGAGAGGTTAGGGTGATGGAGGTGAGAGGTTAGGGTGATGGAGGTGAGGAGTTAGGGTGATGGAGGTGAGAGGTTAGGAGTGATGGAGGTGAGGAGAGGTTAGGGTGGTGGAGGTGAGGAGGTTGGGGTGATGGAGGTGAGGAGGTTAGAGATGATGGAGGTGAGGAGGTTAAATTGATGGAGGTGAGGAGAGTTAGAGGTGATGGAGGTGAGGAGGTTAGGGTGATGGAGGTGTGTGAGGAGGAGTTAGGGTGAGTGGAGTGAGGAGGGTAGGGTGATGGAGGTGAGGAGAGGTTAGGGTAATGGAGGTGAGGAGAGGTTAGGGTGATGGAGGTGAGGAGAGGTTAGGGTAATGGAGGTGAGGAGAGGTTAGGGTGATGGAGGTGAGGAGAGGTTAGGGTGATGGAGGTGAGGAGAGGTTAGGGTGATGGAGGTGAGGAGAGGTTAGGGTGAT
>NW_024716036.1:142500-177500 GCF_018991925.1 Homarus americanus | reverse complement strand
TGGCCTGGGTTAGAGGCCAACAACAACTGATTCACTGATACTCAAAAAAACATCGTGACGGTGTATCAGACCCAGGAAAGAAAATTACTACAACCCTCTTGGTCTTAACGTTAGCGCTGATGTGGTGGTAGACGGTGTTGTGGTTATGGTGGTGGTTATGGTGGTTGTTGTGGTGGTAGACGGTGCTGTGGTTATGGTGGTGGTTGTGGTGGTTGTTGTGGTGGTAGACGGTGTTGTGGTTATGGTGGTGGTTGTGGTGGTTGTTGTGGTGGTAGACGGTGTGTGGTTATGGTGGTGGTTGTGGTAGTTGTGGTGGTTATTGTGGTGGTAGAGTGTTGTGGTTGTGGTGGTGGTTGTGGTAGTTGTGTGGTGGTTGTTGTATGCAGACGGTGTTGTGGTTATGGTGGTAGTTGTGGTGGTTGTTGTGGTGGTAGACGGTGTTGTATTATGGTGGTGATTGTGGTGGTTGTGGTTGTTGTGGTGGTTGGGGTGGCGGTGAGGTGGTGGTGGTGGTTGTGGTGGTAGGGGTGGTGGAGGTGGAGTGTAGTTGTGGTATGGTTGTTGTTGTAGTGGCTTGGTAGTCGATGTTGTTAAGATAGTTCTGTTGGTTGAAGCAAGATATCAGCCAACAATATATACCAAAATCTCTCTCTAATCATCCAATACCATACAACGTTCTCTTCCTTATCACCATTTCCAAACCCGGATTAAATTTACGAAACCTCGCTAATTCAGGTTTCAGTTACCACCCGTATATAATCAGTGCAGACCCTCTTAACTAAAGCCTATGTTCTCCCTGACCAGGTTAACCGCGGGTTTCGTTTACCGGCTCATTAATCACCTTTACCTGTAATAACAAGAACCTACCTGTGGAGTGATTTACTGTATATATAAAACCACCGAGAAAGAATGCCCAGGTTTTCATTGGTTGGTTAAGGAGGCTTGGGTATTCTTGTTTGGTGACCTGTTGGTGACCTTGTGACCTGGTGGCCCTGTGACCTGGTGATCCTGTGACCTGGTAGCACTGTGTATATGTGTACGTCTACTTTCCACCCTGACGATGTATACAATCACGAAATCACGAATATGTGCTTCTGTTTTGACAAGGTGATTGATGGTGCTTGATAGTGAGGTGGTTGATGGTGGTTGATGGGGAGGTGGTTGATGGTGGTTGATGGGAGGTGGTTGATGGTGGTTGATGGGGAGGTGGTTGATGGTGGTTGATGGGAGGTGATTGATGGTGGTTGATGGGGAGGTAGTTGATGGTGGTTGTTGGTTAACGGTAGTTGTTTGGGGAGATGATTAATGGTGGTTGATATTGGTTGATGTAGGAGGTGACTGATGGTAGTTGACGAGAATGGGAGTTGATGAGTAATGTGATTGATGACAGTTGATGAAAAGATGACTGGGTGAGGAGGTGATTGATGAAGAAGTTATTACTGATAGTTAGTGAGGGATGTGATTGATGACCGTTGATGATGATTGATGATACATGTTTGATACGCGTCTCAGTTATAGTTTAAAGCGTCAACTACACTATACACTCATGCCCTGTCGGTCTTAGAGGTGAGGATGCAGCTCAATGTATACTTAACCTTCATTACGTAAGGTGACACCCTGAATGGCACTGCACTCGATCACCTTCACTTCCTCAAATGTAATGTTAGGTGCCCATTCACAGCTGGGTGGAGTAAGGGTGTCCTAGTCTTAAACCTCACCCCCCCACACTCTCTCTCTCTCTCACACACTCCCTCTCTCACACTTCCTCCCTTACACTCTCTCTCCCTGGCCCATAACCCATCATAACCCATGTTTTTCTTTCAATACCAGAACACAACCCCTCACGACCCACAACCCATTTTAACGTTAAGCAAAAACCCACACTTCTTCTCCAGCCCCCCCCACCCCCAACACACACACACACCCCCCATCCCCATCCCCATCCCCATCCCTCCCAACTCTTCCTCTATCCATTCCCCACCATCTCCTCCAGGTGGGGTTGTAAATACCCTGCTCACTGCCCCCTCCATCAGGTAAGGTCTGTTGGACTCGAATCTTTTACATTCAAACTCAAGAACCGTAATCTGGCGTCCATATTAAGAGGAAGGAAAGTGAGTCTGGGGATCTCTGGTGTGGGTGTAGGATTAAGTCGTCGACAGTCACGGGCGTCTCACGGAGCCTCCCTGGGATCCTGGTGGGCGTATCTCTCTCTAAAATCATAAACGCTACACCTGAGCGTATCATTTCTGAAAAAGACATCACCTTCCCTCCGTAATCTTGTTTGTAATCTAACGTCTGGCACGTGCAGAGAGGCGTAACGAGGCACGTGAGAGATGGGCCAATGGAGGTTTTATTAAGAGAGGGACTAAGGGTCATGATTGCATAGCCAGCTGTCGAGGAGGTGATTGATGTTTGAAAAATGTGTGCCCCTAAGAGTAGTAATTAGAGAGCTGGGCACATTTACAAAGAGCATCAGCGAAGTGGAGATGGGCGCGGATATACCTCACGGCGCCCGCCCTCACCTCCCGCCCCTCCAGATCTATTCCCCACACGCTATATGATTTATCCGTTGAGGTACACGATAGCTTTATTTACCGTAGATCGTATCGTAGTCACAACAACCTATTTTCATCGTAATCCACCAAATACCGACAGAGAATTTGTCTAAAATAGCCACTGAATGAAACAGGTGGGTGGTAATTTCTGGAGATTCTGCCGTATATGAACGACGGGACCCGGGAAGACCACTCACTTGGTTCAGATCCTCCGGACAGCCGCAAGCGCACACGACTGTGGAATTACCGCGGTGAAAAATGAGTCAGCCACATCATACATCTTGAGCTACGTGGGTCAAACTATCAATTATAGTCTAAGGAGATCCAAGCTTGATGGAAAGATTCTGTAGATGATGAAGATGTCGAGGAGAAGTGAGGGGAGGAGCCATGTTGCCGGGGTCAGAGTCGTGTGAAGCTCCTCCGTGCCCAGAGTAATGGTTCTAAACAGAAAAATGCACACCACTCGTCAGACCTCGAGTCATCTGTTTTGCGTCTGAGAAACACCCAAAAACCAAGTGCTGAAACTGGAAAGTCGACTCTGGGTGAAAAGTGAACCAACAATTTGCCTCATAACTTCTTGAAAAATGACTACTATTCAGTAAGGTTGTAATTAAATGTAAGATAAGAAACTGATGATGGGATAACTAGTGGTGGACGGGGTGAGCGGAGTAGAGGCTATAATTAGCGGAATTGTTGGCCCAGACCTACGGCTCAAGCAAGACTGCAGTGTTTACATCACGCGTGGCAGAGGTTGTGATACAAATGAGTATGATTACAGGAGAAGCTCACCGATAACAACAGCGGACCTTAATGTGCTGGGGACCTCAGTAGTGTGCCGGACGTGGACAAGGGGAGGACCTATTCTGCCTGTATCAAGAGGGTCCCTCTTCTGCTTGTATCTAGAGGGGCCATAATCTTCACGTTGTTGATGCTACATACAAAATTCTCAACCCCTTACAAGCACAACAAGTATTACAGACGCTCTTGTGCCTGGCCGTGCCTCTACCTCGCCTCCCAACACCTTCAACACCAAGTGAAAACAAAAGAAACACCAAGAGATAAGACTACAGACAACCCGGGCAGGACAGATGGACTAAATGCCAGAATTTTAAAAACATGACTGGGAGAATTTTACACAGTATTTATAGGAAAACTTCATACAACACCACAAGGATTTTAGAGAATTTACAAGAATATCATAAAAAATACCCTTAGGAAAATTTGTAAACAATATATAGAGGAACATTAACTAAAATATCCAGAGATCAGACTGGACAAAATATCTAATTCTAGCCTCTAAAAAATACCTCAAAAGGATCACTTGCACAATATCTAATTCTGGACTTGTTAAAATCCTCACTGTAAACACACCCAGCACACCATAACAGCGCCTTCACCATGGAAAGACTAAAAGATCGCTAAGGTTTTGATATGGTAATCAGCCAACACCATTACTTTGTTCTCTCACAACTCACTGTTATGTCCTCCCTGGCGCACCTGTTGGACGGGTCTTACACACACACACACACACACACACACACACACACACACACACACAAAAAAGCACACATATAGATCTGCTTGATTAAGGGTTTTGCTTTTACTAACACATCTGAAACATGCAGGTGTGTGTGTGTGTGTGTGTATGTGTGTGTGTGTGTGTGTGTGTGTGTGTGTGTGTGTGGTGTGTGTGATTGTGTGGTGTGTGTGTGTGTGTGGTGTGTGGTGTGTGTGTGTGTGTGTGTGTGTGTGTGTGAGTGTGTGTGTGTGTGTGTGTGTGTGTGTGTGTGTTTACGTTCTGGATTATGTCTATAGTTGGTCACTGGTTCGTTCATTTTTTTTCTTTTATTTCCTTCTCTCTCTCTCTCCCCCCCCCCCCTCTCCTCACTTCTCTCACTCTCTCTCTCACTTTCTCCCCAACACCTCCCTCCCGTGGCTGCAGGAGTTCCGCGGACTATACCCTGAAGGAGCCCTTGGTCGTCTGCCTGGTTCAGGATCACATTATAGCTGAAGTTGAACAAGTGGCTTCAACTTTTCGAATGACATCTTGACCGTTTCTTCCCGGACCAACTACGGTGACCGCATACTAAGAAGCGCCACTCTGACCGCATACCAACAAGGGAAGGAAAGGAAGGAAGGAAGGAAGGAAGGAAGGAAGGACACAATCACTTGGATAATGTCAATAAATGATCTCTGGGGATATTTGACATGACGTGAATGTGGACACACTTTACCTGTTACCTTAATGAACCAGTCAATGAGGACATACCTGAAGGGACACGACCATTAGGGACATTACCTCCTGGACATGTATCATTTGGACATACCATAAAGGACGTTAGGACATACGTTTAGGACATCTCCCCCACCTGGACTCTTAAACCATTGACTCATATTAAGAACAATATTTCTCGGATATTTTTACCTATTTTTATCATCATTATTATTACCATTATTATTAACTAACATTTACCTTATCATACCTCATCATCATCATCATCATTATTATCATAGTCATTATAAAAGGTCAGGTACAGTATACTAAATAAAAAAACTGCCGAGAAAAAACACCGCAACGAAATGAATAAATAAACAAGCTGCCAACACACTGGAGTTTAGTTTTTACCACCACATTGTCAAATGATTTTCAAGTCTGACCTGGGCAAAACTCATTCAACTATCGGCTAACACTCGGTCTAAAATATAAAAAAAATAAAACCCTGTGACCAAAGTTATTACTGTCAGATATCAACTTTGTAATTACGTTGAGGTAAAGTGGGTTTTATGAGGCGCTATATTGCCGGAAATATCTCACGCACCTATTACACTAGACAATGATATAATATAGGTTAAAACATCTCTCCCTCTACCTCCCCCTCCCCAATTCCCAGTATACTCAATATATAATTGTTGGACGCCCGCTAATATCCAGCTCCGAGGAAATTACATATTTTTTTTATATAATACGCTTCTCATATTTCAGCGGCGGCTCTCAGGGTGGAGGGCGTACGATGATGTACACACACACCACGCTGCCGCCACTCATTCCCAAATATCGTATGTTTCCTCAATCCTTCCCTCTCCCCTCCCTCTCCTCTCTACCCCTCCTCTCTCCTGACTGTAGATGCGAGAACGTAACTAATTAAGTCATTTAACTAACGGCATATAAAGACAGTGGTCAAAACAGTGTGGCGAAATTGAACGGGAAATCTCTTTTTAAAATTGCACTTAGATATCGTTAACTCCTCACCACCACCACATAGTTAAGAGGGTGGTGAAGAGGTGGAAGGGAAGAGGGGAGTGAGGGAGTGGGGAGGTGAGGGGGTAGGGGAGGTGAGGGACTAAGGGGTGAGGTAGGGGAGGGGAGGTCACGTATGAATGTTTGGGAATCCGGTGTATGATTGGTTGAGGGATGGAGGTGGTAGTTGACGGGAGGTAAAATGATAGTGGTTGTTGTATTAGTGTTTGTCTGTGGACGGTAAATACAGACAGACAGACAGACAGACAGGGGGGAGGAAGGGAAAGGTGTGACATGATTTTTTTTTATCGTAGTAATAAGGTTCCAGTGACGACACCCCCCCACCTCCCCCTCCCCACCCCTCCTTCTCTCCCTCTTCCCCCCTACCCCACCCTTCCTCCTCTTCCCCTACCCCTCTATCTAACACCTTTTCCCCCCAGCTAAAGACAGGGTAGAACAGAGAGGTGGGGAGGAGGTGTTAAAAGGTGGAATTAGATGAAAAGAAGACTGATAATGATTGAGGAATGAAAAAAAAAATGAAACATGAAAATCAACCGTAGAAAACAACAGAAAACAAGAACAAAAGTCAATCTCAATTTTCCTCAACTTATCATCATAAATTTTTCATCTTCACTCTATTATTTTTCACCACTAACTTCTTTTTTTAACTTAACAGATCATAAAACTAATTTTACCATATTTTTCAACGACGTATTTTAAAGACTAACACACACACACAAACACAAAACCCCCACACACACACTAACACAAACCCACCCCTCACACACACAAACACAAACCCACCCCTCACACACACACACAAACCCCACACACACACACAAACACAAACCCCCTCACACACACACACACACACACAAACCCCCCCCACACACACAAACACAACCCCCCCTCACACACACACACACACAAACCCACCCCCTCACACACACACACACACAACCCACCCCTCACACACACACACAAACCCCCCCACACACACACACAAACACAAACCCCCCACACACACACACACACAAACCCACCCCTCACACACACACACACACACACACAAACCCCACCCCCCACCACACACACAAACCCACACCCCCACACACACAACACAAACCCATCCCTCACACACACACAAACACAAACCCACCCCCCACACACACACAAACACAAACCCCACCCCCACAAACACACAAACACAAACCCACCCCCACACACACACACTAACACAAACCCACCCCACACACACACAAACACAAACCCACCCCCCATACACACACACAAACACAACCCACCCCCAACACACACACATCAGAAAGTAAACCTCATTAAAAGTACGTCACGTATTTAATTCCCTCACACTGATCTTTTATAATCCACAAAACACAACTAAAAAAATAAAATCCCACACACCCTAATTTACCTGAGGAGTTTGATCAGTAATTAATGGACAGGTCATATGTGATGGCGTAACAAAAAAACCTGTATTCTAATTACATGAGAAGACCTTTACATAAACATGAGCTAAGGCAAATGAAGCTGGTCGTGGATTAAGCTGGATTAAGCTGTAGAGTTTCCTAATTAAAGCTTCTGACTTATACTAATATGTGGTGTCTATTAATTCACATATTGCCAGTCAAAGGGTTAATGTTTCAGGTAAGATATGTGTTAATTTACCTGTTGGATAATTACAGGTGTTCTTTTACTAATATAGTAATATCAGTATTGTTTATCTTAATGTTAACATCATCTAATTTAACAAAAGTCATATACCTCGAGTACTGTATATAACAATGACGTATTTCATAAATTATATATAAACTGTTTTACTTTTAATAAATTATATACAATGTCCTTACCTCTAAGATATGTTAATTACTATATTTCCGATAAAGAATAAATAAATTATATAAAAAGATGTATTTATTTGTCACGTGTTCTCTCGTAAGCTGGAGAGAGAGAGAGAGAGAGAGAGAGACTCATATACTGTACACTCTACAACTATTAACCTTTACCTATAACTAAGCTCAATATATATATTTTTATATCTACTAAACATTATTATATTATTCTATATATATATTTACCAACAGACTCCGCAAGGCAACTGAACGCAACACAACACAGTATAGGATGCGGGGTATACGTCCTTATTCACTGTTCGTCACACACTTGAAGAAATCAACAACCAATCATAATCTCGGAAATAAATTACACACCCATTAATAATTCATCATTCAACACCCAATAAGATATTCTCAATTTACACCTCATCCAGCCAATCAACGCCCGACTCTCAAGAGTATTTTTTTTTTACTATTTATTAGCCAATCACATCCTCCCTTTCATTCAGACGACTCCCGTAACCAATCAACATCCTGTCATTACCAGGGACACAATTTCACGGGTTATTTTTATTTTTTTTTACAGACACACACACAGACACAGACACAGACACACAGACACACACAGACACACACACACACGCGTTATCATACAACCATTGTACTAATATATCAAATTATCACAAAACAATACCTTGATAATTAGTTCATCCCGTGTACAATTACCTCACTCTTGATCCTGTCCAATCATCTTATTTTAGTTGGGTGTCTTTCTTGTACAGCTTTCTGAGTGTACCATTATCACATCCCGATATTGTCAGTTTGTGCACAATGTACAATTCGAAGTAAGGGTGTCATTCCATTGTTGGGTGGGCGGGCGGGTGGGTGGGTGGGTGGGATAGGGGTGGGTGAGTGTAAAGTAGGAAGGGTTAGGGAGGAAGGGAGAGGGAGGACTCACATTACAGGGAACACGCCATAAAACTGACACTTTCACGCCTCGAATGACCCTCCCTCTTCCCTTCCTTCCCTCCTCTTCCTTTCCTTCCTTCCCCCTCATTTTCTCCTCTTCCTCTACTCTTCCCTCTTCATCTCTCCTCCCTTTCTCTCCCTGTGTTTCCCTCCCCTTCCTTTCCCTCCCTCTCATCCTCCTCCCTCTTCTTTTCCCTCTCCTCTTCCCTGCCACCATAACCTCTTCTCCCTCGTCAGAAAGGAAGGTGAAAGTCTCCCTCCCTCTCCCTCCTACTCTTCTCCCTTCCTACCTCCCCTTATTTCCTTTCTCTTTATTCCCTCTGCTGCATCTATTCTTCCTATAGTCTTTCTCCTTTATTTCTACATCTTTTCTTCTTCTTTAATCTCTCTCTGTCTGCCTCTTCTCTCTCTCCTTCTCCTCTGTCTACCTCTTTCTGATGTCAAGTGTAACCTAGATCTACACACAACCACCACTCCCCACATACACCCCACCCACCTCCCCACCCTCCCCACCCACCTCCCCCACATCACCCACCCCACCTCCCCCACCCCACCCTCCCCTCACACCCACACCCCACCCCACACCCCTCCCCCACCCACACCCTCCCCCCTCACACCCCACACACCCACGCCCACAAGATAATAACACCGATCTTAAACATAAACACATTCAAACTTATCTAATAAAAATCAGACTCATAAAGGCATTTGATAAACCGCCTGACTATAAGACGCCATAAAATATAATATATGTAGATTAAAACCCTCTTACGTCATCATATAAAAACAATGGGATATAAACCATTCATATAAACATTTATAAACATTAAGATACGTAAAAGATGTGAAGAGTCAGGGAGATATAAATTAGTCGTCATTACTACACACCTGGTTATATTACCTAACGAATCAACAGGTAAATCGTAGGTACATTAACAGGTAAATAAACAATAAACAATAAAACACCTAAATTTAAATAAAACAAAAAAGAAAAATCGAAAACAGTAAAAAAATAAGAAAAATAGACACAAATAAACAGATAAAACACACACACACACACACACACACACACACACACACACACACACACACACACACACACTGAACACTTAAACCAAACATAAAAAACAAATAAAACAAGAATAAACACAGGACAAACAGAAAACAAAGTAAAACATGCTCAATACATCAAGACTCCCAGGACTCTTAAACTGAGAGGCTGACGACAGTGGACCATAAACTGTAATATACTGAAGCAAAAAGCCTCATATAATGGTAGTGTGAGAGGTGAGAGGTGTGGGAGAGTATTAGTAGAGAGGTGTGGGAGAGGTGGAGAGTATTAGTGTGGAGAGGTGAGAGTATGGTGTGAGGTGTGAGAGGTGGGAGGGAGGTGTGAGAGTATTGTGTGGGGAGGTGGGAGTATTAGTGTGAGAGAGAGAGGGAGAGGTGTGAGGTATTAGTGTGAGAGGTGTGAGAGTATTGGTGTGGAGGTGTGAGAGTATGTGAGAGGAGGTGGAGAGTATTAGTTTGGAGGTGTGAGAGTATTAGTGTGAGAGGTGAGAGTATAGTGTGAGAGGTGTGAGAGAGTATTAGTGTGAGGTGGGAGTATTAGTGTGAGAGGTGGAGAGTATTAGAGGAGGTGTGAGGGGAGAGATAGTGGAGAGGTGTGAGAGTATTAGTGGGAGAGGTGTGAGAGTATTAGTGAGAGGTGAGAGGGGAGAGGTGGAGTGTGTGAGGTGAGAGTATTAGGGGAGGTGTGGAGAGGTGTGAGAGTATTAGTTTGAGGTGTGAGAGTATTAGTGAGAGGTGTGAGTATTAGGTGAGAGGTGAGAGGTGTGAGAGTGTTAGTGAGAGGTGGAGACAGGAGGTGTGGAGAGTATTAGTGAGAGGTAGAGGTGTGAGTATTAGTTTGAGAGGTGTGAGTATTAGTGTGGAGAGGTGAGAGGTGTGAGAGTTTAGTTGAGAGGTGTGAGAGAAGGAGGTGAGAGTATTAGGAGGTGGAGAGTGTGTGAGAGGTGTGGAGAGGTGAGAGTATTAGTTTGAGAGGTGTGGGAGTATATGTGAGAGGTGTGGAGTATTAGTGTGAGAGGTGAGAGGTGGAGTTAGTGGGAGAGGTGTGAGGTATTAGTGTGAGAGGTGGTGGGAGAGTATTAGTGAGAGGTGAGAATTGTGAGAGGTGTGGAGGGTATTGGGGAGAGGTGGGTGGAGAGAGGGGGAGAGATTGGTGTGGGAGGAGGTGAGAGGTAGAGGGGGAGAGGTGTGAGAGGTGTGAGAGGTGTGAGAGTATTAGTGTGAGAGGTGAGAGTATTAGGTGGAGAGGTGTGAGAGGTGTGAGAGGTGTGAGAGTATTAGTGGAGAGGTGTGAGAGTATTAGTGTGAGAGGTGTGGAGAGTATTAGGGGAGAGGTGGAGAGATAGTGTGGGAGAGGTGTGAGAGAAGGAGAGGTGAGAGTATTAGTGAGAGGTGTAGAGAAGAGGAGAGGTGAGGTGGAGAGGTGAGTATTAGTGTGGAGAGGTGTGAGGGTGGGAGAGGTGTGAGAGTATTAGTGTGAGAGGTGTGAGAATGGTGTGAGAGGGTGAGAGGTGTGGGAGAGGTGAGGTGTGAGGAGGTGTGAGAGTATTAGTGTGAGGGGTGAGGTATTAGTGTGGAGAGGTGTGAGAGTATGGTGTGAGAGGTGGGGGTATTGTGTGGGGGGTGAGAGGTGTGGGGAGAGTATTGTGAGAGGTGTGAGTATTGTGAGAGGTGTGGTATTAGTGAGGGGAGGGTATTAGTGTGAGAGGTGGAGAGTATTAGGTGAGAGGTGGAGTATTGTAGGAGGTGAGAGAGAGGTGTGAGAGTATTAGTGTGTGGAGGTGAAGGTGAGAGTATTAGTGTGGTGTGAGAGGTGTGAGTGGGAGGTAGAGTATTAGGAGGTGAGAGGTGTGAGGTATTAGGTGAGAGGTGGAGGTGTGAGAGGTGTGAGATAGTGTGAGAGGTGAGAGGTGGAGAGTATTAGTGTGAGGAGAGGTGTGAGAGTATAGGGTAGGGAGGTGTGAGGTGTGAGATTAGTGTGAGAGGTGAGAGTATTAGTGTGAGATGTGTGAGAGGTGTGGAGGTGAGAGTATTAGTGTGAGTGGTGTGAGAGGTGAGAGTATGGGGACAGCATCAGTGTTATATGCGTACCGGTATAGTCACCATGTTTGTCTGTAGGATTTTTATTTATGAGAGAGAAATCCTGTACCATACGTGACACTAACACGTCCATCTAACACAACAGTTACACTATACAAACTACTATTGTTACCACCAGACTATTTTACTCATACTATCAGGGCCACACCAAACACCTCGACCCACCCCCCCCTTTCAGTCACCTCCTAACTATACCATTACATTGGGGCGTCTCACTATCTCAGGGTTCCTTTCCTTGTTATCCTTCAAAATAAATAAACACAAGATTTAATGACTTTGAAGGTTAGTTATCGATGTGGTTAATTAGAATTTTGTGGGTCGTGTCTTCAGCTGAAAGTCGAGTGATAATGTCTCTTGATTAGTGGTGTTGTGTCCTCATAAAGGTGATGGTTTTGTTGACATTATGATTGGCTAAGTGATAAATTCTCTCTCTCTCTCTCTCTCTCTCTCTCTCTCTCCTCTCTCTCTCTCTCTCTCTCGATAAATTCCACCTATTCCATTCATTTTTGGAGAATATTTTGATTTATATTTACATTTTCTATTTATATTTCAGGTACTCTATTTACACAGGTACTCTATTTACACAGGTACTCTATTTACACAGGTACTCTATTTACACAGGTACTCTATTTACACAGGTACTCTATTTACACAGGTACTCTATTTACACAGGTACTCTATTTACACAGGTACTCTATTTACACAGGTACTCTATTTACACAGGTACTCTATTTACACAGGTACTCTATTTACACAGGTACTCTATTTACACAGGTACTCTATTTACACAGGTATATTTTTTGTGTAAGATAAATGTTTTAGTGGTTGTCTGATTTGGCCTTGTGTTAAGTGACTAATAAACTCAAGTGAGAGAGGACGGTACAGCAGACGAAGGTACAGCAGACGAGGGTACAGCAGACGAAGGTACAGCAGACGACAACACAGCAGACGACGGTACAGCAGACGAAGGTACAGCAGGATGATACCACCAAGCAGACGAAGACCTCCGGGTGGCTGTTGATAGCTAGCTAGACTCCCTCGTTCACTTCCCCTCCTCCCTCCCCACCTCCGTCACTCACCCTCACTGCCAAATATCGCAGTTCCTGGCCGGGTCCTCACCTTTCTCCTTTGTTCAGGCCGTAACTCCGGGGAATTTACTGGCCTGGGGTGAGTTGCACAGTGTTTATGTTCGCCAATCCACGCTGAGGATCTTTTGAGGCAGAGCATCCATCAGGGCTCTCGTGCTTGTCTGCTGAATGATGCTGCCGCCGCCTAAGCTTCATGAAAACCCTGTGTAGAGCAGCAGGAGGTGGAGTCTGCTGCATGACCTGATTGTCAGCAGATGAAGATAATCCAGAATTTGATGATGGTCTTGTACTCAATAGACTCTGGTGAATGATTTTAACGGAGGGAAGAAAGAGGAAAATATATTTGTGAGTGGTGGTGTGAGTGGTGGTGTGAGTGTTGGTGTGAGTGTTGGTGTGAGTGTTGGTGTGAGTGGTGGTGTGAGTGGTGGTGTGAGGTGTTGGTGTGAGTGGTGGTGTGAGTGGTGGTGTGAGTGTTGGTGTGGTGGTGGTGTGAGTGTGGTGTGAGTGGTGGTGTGAGTGATGGTGTGAGTGGTGGTGTGAGTGTTGGTGTGAGTGGTGGGTGTGAGTGGTGGTGTGAGTGTTGGTGTCAATGAAGAAACCGAACACTAAAAACCCCATTACGACGTTTAGACACAAGAGAACTTGGTGGTAACTACGGCTCTAAAGTTCTCTGAACTGGTACCAATCTCTCCTCTGGGACCAACTTCTCTCGGTGTCGAGTCAGACAAACGTCTATGAACCCACCTGATAGCCCCCTTCAACAACACCTATACATTTTGACAAGTCTCTCCTCTGAGTTGTTTACATGATGACCTCACAGCACTGCAGTCATAACTAGAGAGAAGACTTGTGGGTGAATATTTGATGGTGAAGAATTTAAGATGAACATAAGAGGAAGAACAAAGACAAAGTTACGATGAATTATAAAGAAAAGACAAAAGGGAGTTGAAGAGAGTGAATCTGATGACTAGAACACCTTATAAATATTAACTTAAAACCTGACACACACAAATAGTCGTTCAGCAACAGACGATTCAAGAGGACGACCTTAGGACTCTTGAGGACGACCATAGGGAAGTCATGGAAGTCGTAACTAAAAGGTAGGACTCCTGAAGACGCCCTAGGGTGGTTTGAGGCAACAGTCAACCCTGGAGAATGACCTCGATGGTAACACTTTGTACACGGAGGGTGGGGGGGCAGTATATCCTGGCAGGTAACCTTAATAAACGATGCAGGGAAGATCAAGGCAGGTGAGACGCCCTGGACAGTACGCTTTGTGTCCTGGTAGTGTGGGTCCTGGTAGTGTGGTCCTGTTAGTGTGGGTCCTGGTAGTAGTGTGGGTCCTGGTAGTAGTGTGGGTCCTGGTAGTGTGGGTCCTGGTGGTAGTGTGGGTCCTGGTAGTAGTGTGGGTCCTGGTAGTAGTGTGGGTCCTGGTAGTAGTGTGGGTCCCAGTAGTGTGGGTCCCAGTGTGGGTCCTGGTAGTGTGGTCCTGGTAGTGTGTGGGTCCTGGTAGTGTGGGGTCCTGGTAGTAGTGTGGGTCCTGGTAGTAGTGTGGGTCCTGGTAGTAGTGTGGGTCCTGAGTAGTGTGGGTCCTGGTAGTAGTGTGGGTCCTGGTAGTGTGGGTCCCAGTAGTGTGGGTCCCGGTAGTGTGTGGGTCCTGGTAGTAGTGTGGGTCCTGTAGTGGGTCCTGGTAGCAGGTGTCCTGTAGTGTGGGTCCTGGTAGTAGTGTGGGTCCTGGTAGTGTGGGTCCTGGTGGTAGTGTGGGTTCGGTAGTGTGGGTCCTGGTAGTAGTGTGGTCCTGGTAGTAGTGTGGGTCCTGGTAGTAGTGTGGGTCCTGGTAGTGTGGGTCCTGGTATAGTGTAGGTCCTGGTAGTAGTGTGGGTCCTGGTAGTGTGGGTCCTGGTGGGTGTGGGTCCTGGATAGTGTGGGTCCTGGTAGTAGTGTAGGTCCTGGTAGTAGTGTGGGTCCTGGTAGTGTGGGTCCTGGTGGCAGTGTGGGTCCTGATAGTGTGGGTCCCGGTGTGTGGGTCCTGCAGTAGAGTGGGTCCCTGGTAGGCAGAGTGGGTCCTTAGGTGGGTCCCTGTAGTGTAGGTCCTGGTAGTAGTGTGGGTCCCTGGTAGTAGTGTGGGTCCTGTAGTAGAGTGGTCCCTGTAGTGTGGGTCCTGGTAGTGTGTAGGTCCTGGTAGTAGTGGTCCTGGTAGTGTGGGTCCTGTAGTGTGGGCCCTGTGTAGTGTGGGTCCCGAGGTGGGTCCTGGTAGTGTGGGTCCTGGTAGGTGTGGGTCCTGCAGTGGGTCCTGGTAGTAGTGTGGGTCCTGCAGGGGTCCTGTAGTGTGGTCCTGGCAGTGTGGGTCCCAGTAGGCAGTGTGGGTCCTGTAGTGTGGGTCCTGTAGGTGTGGGTCCTGGTAGTGTGGGTCCTGTAGTAGTGTGGGGTCCTGGTAGTAGTGTGGGTCCCAGTAGTGTGGTCCCGGTAGTAGTGTAGGTCCTGGGTAGTGTGGGTCCCAGTAGTAGTGTGGGTCCTGGTAGTAGTGTGGGTCCTGGTAGTGGGTCCTGGTAGTGTGTGGGTCCAGGTGGGTCCCGGTAGTAGTGTGGGTCCTGGTAGTAGTGTGGGTCCCAGTGTGGGGTCCTGGTAGTGTGGTCCTGTAGTGTGGGTCCTGGTAGTAGTGTGGGTCCTGGTAGTAGTGTGGGTCCCAGTAGTGGGTCCTGGTGGTAGTGGTCCTGAAGTGTGGGTCCTGGTAGTGTGGGTCCTGGTAAGTGTGGGTCCTGATAGTGTGGGTCCTGTAGTGTGGGTCCTGTAGTAGTGTAGGTCCCTGGTAGTAGTGTAGGTCCCGTAGTAGTGTGGTCCTAGTAGTGTGGGTCCTTGGTAGGGTCCTAGTAGTGTGGGTCCCGGTGTGTGGGTCCTGGTAGTGTGGGTCATCAACACACTGCCAGAGACTCGTGGTCGAGGATTGTAGGTAGTACTTGGCTTGTTATTTCCCGTGTGATATATCCGTCTGGGGGTCCCACACTCACCTCACAACACCTGACCAATTTACCTGTTGAATTATGAACCTTTAAGCCCTAATTGAAGACTACACGACGTGTTTATTTGCCCCGAGTAACAAATTGGGATCCGCAATGGTGGTTTAGTGTAACCCAACGTCTCTGTTATTTGACGATTTATTTTGAGAATAAAGTGGCAGTTTTTTGATAGAATGGGGAGGGGGATAAGGGAAGAAATGGATGGGGGGGAGGGAGGTGAGGGTTACATTGTACCTGGTGATTGCTACATCGCTCACAAGGGAAATTATGTTAGGTTGATGATCGCTTTTCTGTACTGATTTTCCGCGGGATTTTTCGGGGTTCGATTGGCTGGAGCGATTGATAAAATGTCAGTAATTAAGGCGGTGATCAGCGTCTCGTTGTAGTGATGGAATGCCACCACAATGATGACGTATCGTGACCTTGCAGGTGATGTACTGCGACCTGTCTTGGTCTTGCGTGAGGCAAATCTGGAAATCAGGAATCTGGTTGGCTCTTTTGGCTGGCTGTTGTATTTTGGCTGTTCTGAATGGCTGTACTGGCTGGCTGTTTTAGTTGGCTATTCTGGCTGGCTATTCTGACTGGCTGTTGTACTTGGCTGTTCTGGTTATCTGGTCTAGTTGGCTTCTCTGGCTGGTGATTCTGACTGGCTGGCGAGACTGACTAGCTGTTCTGATTGGCTGTTCTGGATGTCTGTTTTGGCTGGGTGTCTTCTCAAGCCGTCTCAGTTGATGCATCGCAATAAGTGATACAACAAATTTAACTTCTTATTATTATATACTATAAAAATCATATTAATTCAGCATTTTCATTAATATTTTTTTTCTCATTCTCTTTTTTCTTTCCTTTATTTACAATTGTTTATTTTGGTCTTTAAACTAAAACACTAATTTCACTTAACCTCTAACACCTGTACCTGTTCTTCTCTGTACTCCGAGAGAACAACTGAAGAACAGCCTTGTGAAGAACACACCACCACCACCCACCCACCCACCAGCTCCCCACCTCCACACCATCCACCCACCTTACACCCACCCCACCAGCTCCCCACCTACACCATCCACCACCCACACCCACCCACCAGCCCCACCACCACCCATCCACCCACCTTAACCCACCCACCAGCTCCCCACCCACACCCATCCACCACCACCCCACCCACCAGCTCCCCACCTACCACCCATCCACCCACCTAAACCCCACCCACCACCCACCCAGCTCCCCACCTACCACCCACCCACCCACCCACATCCCACCCACGCCCCCACCCACACCCACCCACCCACCTTACACCCCACCCACCAGCTCCCCACCTACCACCCATCCACCCACCACACCCCACCCACCACCCACCCACCAGCCTCACCACCACCCCACCCACCACCTTACACCCACCCACACACAATAACAACTAGGACAGTACACCTCAAAACGAGTTTAAAAATACACCTGTGAAGAATGCAGGTTAATTTAAGCAGCCAACCACACAGGTAAACCACAACTAAATTACAGGTTAATGAGGAAAGAAAATTACTAGATTAAAAAAAAAACTAGAATACACAGACTTAATTCAGTACAGGTGGGCAGTGTGTTAATCATATACACCTCAGGTAGGTTACCAAGATAAAGTAATTAGTACATAGAAGAGAAACTTTTGGCAGGTAATTTAGACTGTGTCGACTTATGGACAAAGGTATTGCGGCAGTTAAGGGGGATTATTAGAGGTTAAGAACAGCCATCTCTCATAGTTAACAATCCTGTCATTATGGCTGTCTTAAAGTGGACACACACACACACACACACACACACACACACACACACACACACACACACACACACACACACACACACACACACACACACACACACACACACACACACACACACACGTCTTCACAGGTGTATGTCCGTGAGGTTATGGTCTGGTCGTGGTGGGTGGGTGTGGGTGGTGGTGGTGGAGGAGGGTGAAGGGGGAAGGAGGAGGGGAGAGGGAGGGGGTGGAGCAGATGGAAAGAATGAAGGAATAAAAATAGGAGAGAAAAAAATCAAAGTTTGTTCTAGAGAGAGAGAGAGAGAGAGAGAAAAAAAAAAAAAAAAAGAGAGAGAGAGAGAGAGAGAGAGAGAGAGAGAGAGAGTTGCAAATCAGCGAAACAAATCAAACTACACCAAACATTATCCTATATTCTTAAACATCTATCTCACCTACACACACACACACACACACACACACACACACACACACACACACACACACACACACACACACACACACACACACACACACACACACACACACACACACACACACCACACACACACACACACACACACACACACACACACACACACACACACACACACACAAGAACATTAACAAAACATCCAATTAAGCGAAAACCTAACTAACTTCCCAGGTAAGATAACAACCCCAGGTAAAATAATCTAAATAACACGTCAACTTTTTTTTTAACCATAAGGAAAAAAAATACAACTTTGAGAAATAATTCATAAGAGTGAATTTATTTACTTTTTTTTTCGTTTTCTTGTATTAAGAAACACAGCCCCCCCACCCTCAAAGAAAAATATCTTAAGTGTGTGTCATAAACTTAACACTTTATAATATGACGTTTGAGTGTAAGTACAAGAGGTCAAGAGAGGTAGAATTTGTCATAAAGGAACACTCGCTACAGTCAGGTGTTAGGGCATTGATGTTGACAAATTCCGAGTGATTGAGATTTCAGTACCTGTATCGATCTATATTTAGTTCTCTCTTTTTCTTCGATATTTGTATTGATCTGTACTTGTTACCTGGCTATCTGTGTGTGTGTGTGTGTGTACTATCCCACTGTGTGTGTGTGTACGTCATCTGCTACCTGTGTGTATACCTATCACCTGGCTACCTGTGTGTGTATATACCTATCACCTGGCTACCTGTGTGTGTATACCCATCACCTGGCTACCTGTGTGTGTATACCTATCACCATACCTGTGTGTATACCTATCACCTGGCTACCTGTGTGTGTATACCCACCACCTGGCCACTGTGTGTGTATACCCATCACCTGGCTACCTGTGTGTGTATACCTATCACCTGGCTACCTGTGTGTATACCTATCACCTGGCCACCTGTGTGTGTATACCATTCATCACCTGGCTACCTGTGTATACCTATCACCTGAAAATGTTAGCTTGTGTTAAGACTTTGGGATCCATTGTTTATGTTTCTGGAAGTTGATCACTACCTTCAATCATCACCAACACAACCACTACTACCCCCACCAACTACTATCCCCACCACCATCACACCACTACTACCCCACCACTACTACCCCACCACTACTACCCCACCACTACTACTCCACCACTCACTACCCCACCACTCCACACCACCACTACTACCCCCACCACTCCATCACCGCCACTACTACCCACACTCCATCACCACCACTACTACCCCACCACTCCATCACCACTACTACCCCACCACTCTATCAACACCACTACCACCCCACCAATCTATCAACACCACTACTATCCCCACCAACATCACCACCACTACTACCCCACCACTCCATCACCACCACTACTACCCCCACCACTCCATCACCACCACTACTACCCCACCACCATCACCACCACTACTACTCCCCACCACCCATCACCACCACTACTACCCCCACCACCCATCACCACCACCACTACCCCACACTCCATCACCACCACTACTACCCCACCACCCATCACCACCACCACTACCCCCACCACCCCATCACCACCACTACCACTCTTTCACCACCATCACCACCACTACTACTCCCCACCACTCCATCACCACCACCTACCACCCCCACCACTCCATCACCACCACTACTACCCCCACCACTCCATCACCACCATACCACCACCACTCCACCACACCCCACCACCCATCACCACCACCACAACCACCCATCACCCACCACCACACCCCACCACTCCATCACCACCCCACTACCACCCCCACCACTCCATCACCACCCACTACTACCCCCACCACCCATCACCACCCACCACCCCCACCACTCCATCACCACCACCACTACTCCACCCACCACCACCACTACTACCCCACCACCCACCACCACTACCCCCCACCACTCCATCAACACCACTACTACCCCCACCACTCATCAACACCACCACTATCCCCACCACTCCATCACCACCACTACTACCCCACCACCCATCACCACCACTACTACCCCACCACCCATCACCACCACTACTACTCCCCACCACCCATCACCACCACTACTCCCCCACCACCATCACCACCACACTACCCCCACCACTCCATCACCACCACTACTACCCCACCACCACACCACCACTACCCCACCACCCATCACCACCACTACTACCACCAACACCCCCCCACCACTCCATCACCACCACTACTCCCCACCACTACCACCCCACCACTCCATCACCACCACTACTACCCCCACCACTACTACCCCACCACTACTCCCCCACCACCACTACTACCCCCACCACTCCATCACCACCACTACACCCCCACCACTCCATCACACCACCATTACCCCACCACTCCATCACCACCACCAATACCCCACCACCCACACCCCACACTACCCCACCCCATCACCCCACAACCCCACATCATCACCACCACACACCCCACCATCCATCACCACCATACTACCCCACCACTCCAACCCAATTACCCCAATAACAAAGACTCACCTCAAACTTCCACAGGAGTGTCTCGAGACTAAATATTAAGTGTGTCGAGTGTGTCGTGAGTGTCGAGTGTGTGAGGTGTCGTGAGTGTGCGAGTGTGTGGTGTTGCCAATGGTGAACAATAACTGCTGATGTTGTTGTGAATATACCGACATAACGCGATAATGTGAATATATATGAATTTCGTACTATAATGAATGCTTTCAAAATCACTGAACTGGTCAGGGTTGAGAACAGGTCCTGGGCAGCATGATTTATGAAATGAACTTAACACCTTTAAGAGATTATGCACGTACTCATGGATTAAATCATCGCATTATAGGGTTAAATCATCGCACTAAGGATTAATTCATCGCACTAGGGGATTAAATCATCGTATCTAGGGTTAAATCATCGTACTCAAGGGGTTAAATCATCATACTCTAGGGATTAAATCATCGTACTCAAGGGGTTAAATCATCGTACTCAAGGGGTTAAATCATCGTACTCAGGGGTTAAATTATCGTACTCAAAGGGATTAAGTCATTAAACACAATACTTCATTATCTAATCTAAAAAAATCATTGTAAACACCACTGCCCTTGTTCCTCTACTGTAGCAGATGATGATGTGCCGGTGACCCCCAGACTCGTGACCTCTGACCTCTCACCTGGAAATAAAACGTCTTCATTAACGTGTTTATACCTTGACTTACACGGAGCAACACCCAGACTCCTACCATGACAACAGAAACTGACTCTAATAAATAAATAATGACAAAAACCTTTTATAAACAAAATTAACAAAAGTAGAAATAACACGTATAAAAAATATCACTTGTAATTATTATTTTCTGTTCAACTAATCAGTCAATTTTAACCTTGTGAGTTGAGGAATGATCATAACATTTGTTGTTTATTTACTCATTATAACAATAAGGTTGAATGATAACTACTACACATTAATGTTCTATGTCTCATACCTTCAGTGATTTCAACATAGACTAAGTGACCTACCTGTATATTTAATTAACTCTTGGGGGGGGGGGGGCATCAGAGGAATTATGGACAGGTTAACCAGGTGTTCTCATTAGCCGTGTCAGGGAGGAAGACACAAGCCAAAGATAGAAATGGTGTAGCAAGTAAGTAAGGAAGTAGCCTGTCATCTCAACCTCCTCCTACACGACCAAAGCCTCCACACAGCCTAACAACATATAACTATTAAATGTTATCTATTGACTTTTATGTAGTCAAAGCTGATTACTTCCTCGAGCAGTAGATGAACCTCAGGTTGTGGAGGACATCATGTGGTGTAAAGCTACTTGGAAGATCCTAGTGTATTCTCCTCTGTCTTGCTAAGCCTTCCACCACCTCCTCTTCCCACTTACTTCTCAGATACACCCGCTATCCCGACTTCCCTCCATTTCTCGTCTCCTCCTCCTACTCCTCCTCCTCTTTTTCTTCCTCCTCCTCCTCTTTTTCTTCCTCCTCCTCTCCTCCTCCTCCTATCTTCAAATTCCTACGACGAATACAGATCCAACAGACTGAAGACTCTCGACAAATGACCATAGAATGTTTTTTTTCCTCAAGTACCTGACGCCACCACTGGTATAAGCAACATCATTACGTACAACTCCAGACATCATAGGACAAAGCTAACTATGGGAAGGCATAATCTAACACAGAAACTATTGAGAAAGAAAAGTTCATTAGATTCAAATAATGTTCGTCTCTCTCTCTCTCTCTCTCTCTCTCTGTTTATCATGGCTTAAACTGAAGGTTTTTTGGCGGGTTATATATTTCAACAAGTGACATGTGGCATCAATCAGGCAAGCGCGCGAAGAAACTGACCAATGGGAGACGAGGATCACTGCCCCCCGACTCCCCAAACAAGTCAAAGTGTAAACAAGGGCGTGATGGCGGGAAGCTTGATGGGACAGTAAAACACAGATCCCTCGTGGGCTGTTTATACCCACGTCTTGTACAGCTTCTCCACTTGTCTGAGGTTTTGTTCACGTTTTCTTGAGGTTTTGTTGAGGTTTTGTTTACGTTTTGTTGAGGTTTTGTTTACGTTTTGTTGAGGTTTTGTTTACGTTTTGTTGAGGTTTAGTTTGCACTTATAAATGTATTCCTCAAACACATAAATTGGTCTTGTGTGAGTTTTGGTACTATTGTATAAAGTGAACGTAAACTACTTTGTTACTTCGGGATAGTTATGATTAAGTAAAGTAAATTAATCGGTGATAAAGTTGATTTATTGGATTAGTTGTAAGAGATTCGGCTCTGTGGATTAACAACTGGAAGGGCCTCAGGAGACAAGACACTCATATAGAACATGTAGTGATCCTGTTCAATACTGTTTCACAATGCTTTTGAATACGTACCTAACCTAACCTAACCTAACCTAACCTAACTCAGCAGGTAGCGTTAGGGTGTTTAATCATCAGGTGAAACAAGGAATGACACGACATGAATAATTAAGACACACACACACACACACACACACACACACACACACACACAGGCTTGATAATTACATGTTTTCCACTACCATTAATCAAGTCACAACTACACAAACTGTTCACTAAGTTGTAAGGGCTTTTAGATCAGTCATGATAGGAGCGTATCTGCACTCATTATATTTCCCAAACAAACCTAAACTATAATTTTACCAGGTGACACTTATGAATACTAGTGGTGGTGGTGGTGTGGTGGTGTCAGTGTGGTGGTGAGTGGTGGTGGTGGTGGTGGTGGTGTGGTGGTGGTGGTGGTGTGGTGTTGGTGTGGTGGTGGTGGTGTGTGGTGGTGGTGGTGTGGTGGTGGTGTGGTGCGGTGGTGGTAGTGTGGTTGCGGTGGTGGTGGTGGTGTGGTGGTGGTGGTGGTGGTGTGTGGTGGTGGTGGTGGTGGTGGTGGTGGTGGGTGGTGTGGTGTTGGTGGTTGAGTTGTGGTGGTGGTGTGGTGGTGGTCGTGTGGTGGTGGTGGTGTGGTGGTGGTGGTGCGGTGGTGGTAGTGGTGCGGTGTGGTAGTGGTGGTGGTGGTGGTGGTGGTAATAATAATAATAATAATTATCGTATCAACACTTCGCATACACAAAGATTTAACACATGCCAGTAACACACACACACACACAAGTCTACATGCTACGACGACTCAGGTCACTTGGGACACCTACGCCAGAGCTGAGGACCATCTACAAGGCATTTATTCTCCCCAAATTAACATATGCCTCACCAGCCTGGTCGTCTTTTCTCAACTCCACCCAACAACATCAGCTAGAGAAGGAACAGAAAAGGGCCTGCAGAATCATGCTCGGCGCAGACTACTTCCGGCTACAACAACGCTCTCTCCACCCTGGAAATGCCATCCCTCAGTGACCTTCACCACCACGCACTGGCTAGGTTTGGTAGTGGACAACTGCACCATCCTCGTCATCGCCACCTCACGAATCCGCCACTACAACAAAATTCAGCCCATAAGAGCCCGCACTGATTGATATAAGAACAGCACCATCCCATCTATTGTTAAAATAATAAACAATTCCTGATTTATGTACTGTACAGCCCTGTAAATGTATTCAATGCATATTATATCAGTATGTCTAAATCAAATGTAAGTCTGCATATTTTCAGCCACCGGCAGCAACTCTATTAATAAACCGTTTATTATTATTATTATTATTATTATTATTATTATTATTATTATTATTATTATTATTATTATTATTATTATTATTATTATTATTATTATTATTATTACTACACACACACTGTATAATACGAAACACAGCATCAAAATCCACATAGTTTTCCTTAAAGAACTAAAAAAAAAATCTTATCTTATTGAATAAATAAAACTCACTTCTAAGGTTGAATGACAAATAAATAAATGGTTAAATTAGTCAGATTTGGGGGTGATTTTGACTGGTATCTGGTATACTGTAGGTAAGAGGTGTACTCAGGTGTGTTAATTAGGTAAGGTTACTCAGGTGAGGTGAATCAATCGGTAATCTGTAGAAGAACAGTAGCTGTAGTTACCAAGGTCGTCCTGTTAACCTTACCTAACCTAACCTAACCTAAGCTAACCTAACCTACCCACGACACAGAGACATAAACACAATAGTAAGAATAAAAACAAAAGAAAAAGCAAGACAAACATCCACTCAGTCCAGGCGTCTCAACAACACCGTTACTAATAGAAACCCGACTCACACACCATTACACCCGTCACACACACACACACACACACACACACACACACACACACACACACACACAAACACGCTCGAATAAGCAAAGAAAACTCCCGCCCTTCTCTCTCCCCTCCAACAACATTCAAGAAATAAAATCAGAAAGCATCGATAATAATAAAATAAAAAAACGCCGCCCCGACACCTCGCGCCATAAGTTCTGGGGAAACTGTTCGTTTTCATACCAACACAATGGCTATCCAATCGGGCCCAATCTCCCCGTAATGGCATCGGGCTTGGTCAAAATCCAATAAGTATTCCGCCGGACCTTGCTTGCCCCCTGACCCCGCTGTTGTGCCGCCCGTCCTCTATCACTCCCGACAAACTACATCGCTCCGGTATTCATGGCGCGCGGACAAAATTTGGGGCGTCCGTCGCGTGTCGCAGGGATTCAGGCTGGATTACCGAGTCGTAGACGGAGGAAGTGGTGGGTGAGCATGCGAGGTGACGCCCCCAGCGGAATCTTCCTCCTCGGCTGTAGTTTTGATATAAAAATTGACCCGCAATCGCCCGTTTGAGAGGCTATCACCGCCCCAGAATGGCCTGTATCAGCCGTGGGGGGCTGGGAGCTGGGGGGCTGGGAGGCTGGGGGCTAGGAGGAGGAGGAGGTGGAGGGGATGGAGGCTGGGATGACCTCGAGGCAGGAGTTGGGGAGGGAGGGTTGGGGAAAGGGAAGGACGGAGGGAGGAGGAGGAGGAGGAGGGAACACACAGAAGCAAGAGCTGAGGAGGAGGAGGAGGAGGAGGATCGGGAATGTATAAGAACTGAGAGAAGAAAGTTAGAAGAAGTGGAAGAAGGAAAAGAGAATATTGGGACAGCAGTAACACTTGAGACAGTGAAGAGACGGTGCGAGGAGGAGATAAAACAGGAGGGAGGAATGGAGCAGAGAATACACACGATAATCTCTCTCTCTCTCTCTCTCTCTCTCTCTCTCTCTCTCTCTCTCTCTCTCTCGTATCCCTGCGTCATCACAAAGGTAAGAACAGCAGGAGGAGGAGGAGGAGGGGGGGTAGGGTTCCTCTCTCACAACACAATAGAGATGATAAAGTTAAAGGTAACTGTAGTCAGCCCACACGTCCTGTACTGCGCTCCTGCTGTTAAATCTTATAGTATATAGGACCTTCAGTTGTAGATGATCCTGCCAGGTGTTGGATCCAGGTGTTTGATCCTACAACAACATCAACTACATCTATTTAATTAATACAAAAATAAATCCATTGGGTCATTTTAAGACAACTTAGGTCAAGGTGTTCCTTAGCTTGTTCTATACACGAATTCCTTTTTGATGTGAAAGGTTTTAAAATGTAAGGTTATTGTGTGTGTGTGTGTATGTGTGTGTGTGTGTATGTGTGTGTGTGTGTGTGTGTGTGTGTGTGTGTGCCAGAACTAGAACACCTCCCTCCCTCCCTGGACAGACAGACACACGCACACTACCACAGGGAGCAGGAGGACGGATGACCCCCCATCAGGCCAAACAGACAAGTCAGACGGAGGAACAAATACATATGTTAGCCTCCCACTCTTCGTGTCGTGTGAGTCTCCCTTCCTCTCCCTTCCTCTCCCTTCCCCTCCCGTCCCCTTCCGTCCCCTCCCGCCTCTGGACAGGATATCCGTCGTGATGACTGACTCGCCTCCCTTGAGAACGCTACCTCAGCCACTGACCTCCACCGTCGACCTCCAGGCAGGATTTGTGGTGACCTCCACTGTTTTAAATACCTCTCCTAACTCCTCCTCCTCCACCTCTCGCCTTCACACCTGAGAGAAGAATGACCCTCACCACGGCGAGAGAGGATGAAGCTCCGGCACAGGAAAGGACCACCAAGATGTAATGGATAAGGATAGAATCAAGGGGGAAACAAATCAAGGTGGGGGGCAAATGACCAAGAAAGAGAGGAAATAAAGTGGCGAGGCCGACGGGGATGATGATAGCGGCGGTCAAGGGGATGATAACACTGTGTCCAGCGAGGCCCTCGAGACTGGCCATCTACAAGACGAACAGCACCCATCACCACCACGCTACCCGGGGGCGTGAGGGAGGGGCGTGAGGGAGGGGCGTGGGGGAGGGGGCAGAGGGTGGGGGAATAGGGGCGTGGAGGAAGGGAGAGAGGGAGGGGCGGAGGGGAGGCGTGAGGGAGGAATAGGCGTGGGAGGAAGGGAGAGAGGGGAGGATAGGGAAGTGAGGGGAGGTGAGAGAGGGAGGATAGGGGCGGGGAGAGAGAGGGAGAGAGGAGGAGGATAAAAGAAGGAGGAGATAGGATAGGGGCGTGAGGGGGCGATAGAGAGAAGAAGGAAGGAGGGAAAGGAGGTGAAGAATAAGGGAAAAAGGGCTAGGGGAGGGAGGGAAAGGAAGGCTATAGGTGCAAGGATAGGGGGGGGGACGGGAGGAGGGAGGGAGGGAGGAGGAAGGAGGAGGAAGGAGGAGGAAGGGGCGTGAGGAGGGGAGAGGGGTGAGAGGGGATTGTAGAAAGTAAGATACAAAAAAGAAAAAGATGAGATGAGTTTCAGCATAAGAAGAAAAAGAAAAGGGAAAGGGTGAGACCATAAGGGGAAAGAAGGAGGCGAGATAAGGAAGAGGAGGAGAAGGTGAGACGCAGAGGAAGGAAGACAGAGAGAACCAGAGGCAAGGAAAAGCTGGAACAGAGGGACAAGAAGGAGAACGAATAGGAAGATAAAGAGGAGCAGGAGGATAAGGAGAAGGAAGAGGAGGAACAGCAGGAGGAAGATGAGGACAAGGAGTTGGAGGAACAGGAGGGGGAAGAGGACAAGGAGGAGCAAGTACAGAAGAACAAGGAGCAGCAGCAGGAGACCAACTCAGCCAACATCTTTACCCAAGTCCGCATCTTCTTTTCCAATTTCAGGTTCCCAATCTTTCCAAATGTTCCTTCTCTCGTGGAGTAATTAAATGATAAGAGGAGAGGCGGACGAGCTCCCAATGGCACAAACTCCCTCTGGGTCCCTCACCATCCATCCCCGTCAACCAAGGACACGGCCGCGAGTAAATCTGTATGGAAATCAAATTTGGAAAAGTATTGGAAATGATTCTTGGATTCCATCATGTAAGCAGAAAGAAAGAAATTCAATTTGTGTAGGGAGGGAATCACGGTCTGATATGAGTGATATACGCCCGTCGCCAGGTCTTTGTCGGTCCTGGACGACTCTTCCCCCCGACCGATTGACGACCTAGATCTGCTGAGCGAGCACTTGGCCAAGAGGGGCGCGCCATTCACCATACCCCCAAGTCCTCCTTACCTCCTCCCGTGATGCTGACGGCCAGGGAAGGAGGGAAGGAAGAAAGGAGGAAGGAGGGAGGGAAAGAGGGAAAGATGGAAAGAAGAAAGGAGAAAGAAGAGAGATAAGAAGGGAGGGACGGAAGCAAGAATGAAGGGATTGGAGGTAGGGAGGTAAGAACGAAGGAGGGAAGGAGAGAGGGAGAGAGATTTGGATGGAATGTATTAACGTATGGTATAAAACGGTAGATAAGGGTAATATGAGGAATTCTAAGTATATCCTGGGTTAATTCTGTAATACAAACACACAAACAACCACTTATACCCACCCAAACACCCTCACCCACACCCACACCCACACCCACACACACCAGACACGCACAGAGCTAAACGTCAGACACTAAAGATATATTACGAATCTTGACACACTGACGGACAATCTAACACCTGTAGCCTATAATACACCTCATTAACCAGTTCACACCTCGCTTCACCTGCTAATTACTCGACACAACCAGGTGGAACGGACCAATCTCAACACCTGGATAAAACAAAAAAGGTAAATCACTAAATACTCATAAGATAAAGATAAGAATCAGAAACAGCATAAGAGATAAGAAAAAAAAAGAGACAGATAGAGTCAAATCCTTCTACCAAGACACTATATAGAATCCCACCCTACTCCAATAACATCGAGAGTCAATAGACGAATGTAAACTGTTTATATCACTTATACTTTTTTGTTGTTATTGATATACGAACGATTCTAATCTTCATATCACCGTCTACATTAACTTATGGGTATCTATTCTAGTCGACATAGGGAAATCTAAAGGTTATGATAGTAAAATAAAAACACTTAGAGCCGCTTTGTCTTTTAAGTTAGTGAAGATAAAGAGATGATATGATGGAGATATTACTTTGGTGAATCTAATGTGACACAGGTATAATAATATGTTTGTGTTGCTGGATACATACTTTGTGAGAAGATATAAATGATTTTTTTTTGTAATGATGAAGACAAGAAGATGAGAGATGGAGATAGAGAGGAGAACAGAGGGATATATAGATAGAAAGTTAGATACAGAGATATATATATAGAGAGAGAGAGAGAGATAGAGAGATGAAAATAGTATTAGAGATAGAGAAAAGATACTATTCCATTTACTTTCTTCTTTATCTTATACACCTCTCTCACTCTCTCTCTCTCTCTCTCCACCTCTTTTCCGTCTCTCTTGCTCTTTCCCATCCTTAGCCCCTTCTTCTTCCTTCTCCTCTCCTTCCTACTCCCTTTCCCTTCCCCTCTTCCTTCACATCTTCTTCACTCTCCTTCTCCTCCTCTATTCTTTACCCTCCTCCTCTTTTTCCTCATCTTCCTTCCACCTTCCCCTCCCTCTCCTCATCTTCCACCTCCTTCACCTTTACCCCACCTCTTCTTTTCTCCCTCCTCCTTCTCATCTTCCCCCCTCCTCTTTCTCCCCCTTCCTCTTCGTCACCTTCTTTCCACGTCTTCCTTCCTTTCACCCACCACCACCTCCTCCTCCTCCCTCCTTTCCTCTCACCCAACACCTCCTCCTTCCCTCATCTTCCCTCCTGATACACTACCAAGAAGAGGTGCAGGGGGGAGGAACAACAAAGCTCTACCATTCAAGGTCAAACAGTGAAGAAAATCTCATCTTGAAAGTCGTTGTGTTGAGTGATAATCATCTCCCCTGGTTCTCACTATTCTAGGGCCTCCCAGGACACAGTGGCTCCTGGGATACTGGGATGCTAGGATGATAGGGTGCTGGGATGCTGGGGTGCTAAGATAATGGGGTACTGGGATGCTAGGATGGAGTGCTTGTATAATGGGGTACTGTGAGGGATGATAGAGGGATGGTAGGATGGTGATGGGATAGAGGCATGATAGGGGTATGATAGGATGGTGTTAGAACAAGACACTGGGATGATAATAAGATGCTGACCAATAGTACGGGGAGGATGATGGTCAGGTAATTATATACAGGTATGATTAAGTCTATATCATCCATGTATCGTTTACAGGTCATCCATGTTTCATTTATAGGTCATCCATGTTTCAGCAAGGTGGTACATTGGTGGTTGTAACTCACATGGGTAATAGAGGAAGGTGTGTGGGTGGTGTGTGTGTGTGTGTGTGTGTGTGTAGAGGATGATGGGTTAATAGGTAAGAGTCATGATACACACACATACACACACACCCTACACGCCCACACGCCCTCACCACCCCCCAAACACCACCCACACCCCCCCACACACTCAAAATATTTACAAAACCCCCGTGAGGAAGCAGTACAATAAATCCTCATCAGATACACTGTTCACCATTTCATCATTTTGCTTTTCATAAAAATTGAATAGCGTTATCTGGGTGGCCGTGTGGTGAGGAAATCCCATATCGCTTTATGATGATGGAGTGGTGGGTTGTGTTCCATCTTGAGAGTCATGTCAGGTTGTCGTGGGAGGGAGAGAGGGAAGGAGGGAGGGAAGGAGGGAGGGAGGTATGCATGGAGGGTGGTGTGGTGGAGTGAGCATTAGGAAGGAAGGGAGGGAGGAGAGGTAGGGAAGGAGGGAGGAAGGGTAGGGAAGGAGGGAGTGAGGGTGGGAGGAAGGTAGTGATGGAACGATGGGGAGAAAGGAGAAGGGGTGAGAAAAGAATTGATGGTCGGGTGGGAGGGAAGGGTGAAGGAGATTTAAAGAGATGGAGAGATTGAGAGGGAGAGAGGGAGAAAGGGGAGGGAGCAAGAGTGAGGGAGAAGATTTTTGTGGAGAGAGAGAGAGAGAGAGAGAGAGAGAGAGAGAGATGCTTGGAAAGAATAGAAGGAAGGAAAAAAGAAAGGAAAGATGAGAAAGCAAAATAAGATTGAAAAGAGAGAAGAAATAAGGAAGAGGAGAAATAAAGAACAGGAAGAATCACGAGAAAAAATAATAAAGAGGAAAAGGAATAAGGAAGAGAGAGAAAGAGTACAAATACAAACAGATAAATAAGGAGGGTAAAAAAGGGAATAGGGAGGAGACAAGGAAGAGGAGGATCTAACGAGACAGTTTAACGAAAAAGATGGAAACAGAGGAGGAGAGAAGATGGGAGGGGGAAATAGGAGAGTAAATCAGTGGAATGACACAAACGCCGGTGTGAGAGAGAGATGCAGGAGAAGAGGGAGAGGAGGCAGGGAGAGAGAGAGAGAGAGAGAGAGAGAGAGAGAGAGAGAGAGAGAGATGGAAGAGGGGAGGGAAGGAGGTTAGGCAGGTGAGAGGGTGGAGCGAAAAGAGATGGAGGAGAAATATGGGGGAGGAAGAAGGAGGGGAGGGGAGGGGAGGGAGGGAGGAGGGAGGAGGAGAGACGGAGGAAGGAGGGGAGGGAAGGAGGAAGGTGAAGGGAACAGGTATAAGGAGAAAAAGAGAGAGAGAGAGAGAGAGAGAGAGAGAGAGAGAGAGAGAGAGAGAGAGAGACACAAGGGAGGGGAGGAAGAAGAAGGGAGGGGGGCAAGAGATAAGGGAAGGGGAGGGAGAGAAATGCGAGGGAGGGGAGAGGGAGAGAATGGGAGGGGGAATGGAAGAAAGACAGGCGTAGGTAAAGAACGAGGGAGCTAGTAGATGTAGAGAAAGGTGAGAGAGAATGGGATAGAGGGAAGAGGGGAGTGTGGGACGGGTGGAAGGGAAGGGAAAGGGATGAAAGAGAGGTGTGTGAGCCGGAAATGAGAGGAGCGAGAGAGAGAGATGTGTGGGGAGGAGGGGAGAGGAAAGAGAGGAAAGGGATGGGAGGAGAGAGAGAGAGTTATGGGAGAGTGATGGAAGGGGTCCCCGAAGCATTTAATGAAAAATCGTCAAATTTTACGGTGCTCCAACCCGTTCCCCTCCCTTCCCTCCCTTCCCCTCCCTTCCCCTCCCTTTCCTCTCCCTGGTTCTGTTACACTATACCTTTTCCATATTTATCAATTTTTTTCCACCGTATCTCTTACTTCGTTCACCCGGAGAGAGAGAGAGAGAGAGAGAGAGAGAGAGAATTACCCCCATATAAACACAAAATATATCGAAAAAAGTAAAACAAAAAACACAAAAAACAATGAAAAATTAAAATAACAAAATAATATATTAATAAAAGAAATACTATGAAAATAAAAGCATTATTTAATATATTAAATAAAATACACTGCCATTATTTTTCTCGAGAAGTTTACGTTTTCTATGACTTTAAGGAATGTACCAACAATCATTCAGCAAATAGAAGTTATTCCCTTATACTAATATCTTTCTTTCCTATATCTTGTCCATGTTTCATATATTATTCAATCATTCATTACTAAAAAGATCAATCATTGTGTTTACTTTTTGAATTAGAAGATTTACTTGACCATTGAACTCGGACAATACTCAAAAGTGATTTGTTTTTTTTTATCTCTATGAATGTGTCCGTTTTAATATAAATTTCTTCATATTCTATTTATTTTTTCATTATTTATTCATTCACATATAAAAAGCGTTGATTATATTTAAACCTGGTTGTTATATAAATATGGAATCTTAATAAATGAATGTAAATATACCAGGAAAATTATGTCAATATATCATTATTACGTAATCATGTTTTGTCACTATATTCCGTCAAACTTAAAATATATAATTATTTTATATAACAATTATTATATCCATCTCAGGGAATTATTTTACTTTGTAGCTTAATTTTTATCATTATATAATTACCTGATATATTAATGTACAATTTGACTTGGCATAATACGTATATATATATATGACACAGTTGCCAATTATTATTTTTAAAGTGATTTCGTTCCCTCGGGCTACAAACTCTCGGGATTTGTCAATTCATGTTTGAGAAGCAACACGGAGGACGATTACTCAGCTGTTACTGTTACTTGACTGTGCTGGCTGGGTACACTGTTTACATGACGCCGTACTGTTACTTATTACGACACACTTATGACGACACACCATTACTTATGACGTCACGCTGTTACTTTATTGAGATGGCTAGGTGTGCTCTGTTACTTATGACGTCACACTGTTACTTTACCATGATGGCTGGATACGGTGTTACTTTACCACAACTACGATAAACAACTGACAGGAAAACAACGAAATAACTCAAACAACAACAACAACAATAACAGCAATCCACCAAAACAAAACTACCACCACCAACCACAACAAAAACAGCAACAACAATCACCACCAACAACAACAACAACAACAATCACACAAAAACAACACGAACAATAAAAATGAAACTTAGAAAATATAAATACGGTGAGGGGGTGAAGGGGGGGGTGGAGAGGGGGAGGATGAGAGGGGTAGAGAGAGGGATGGAGAGGGGGAGGAGGCCAGTCTTCCCCCTAAGGTAGAGAGGGTTGCAGTGATGTATTGTGGTGGGGGAAAATCAGTAGAAATACGGCCTCAAACCTTCCCCCTTTCTTTTTTCCCTTTTCCCCCTTTTTTTAGCAGGCATATCAGGCAGGGGAGGGGGGGGTGTAGGGAAAAAATATTGAGGTGCAGGGAAAAGAGAGAGAGGTGGTGGTGGAAGGGGAGGAAGTGAAGGAAGGAAGGAACGGGTGACTGGATAGAGGAATGAAGGAAGGGTTAGTGGACAGAGGGAGGAAGAATAGGATTGGGGGAGGGAGGGTTAGTGGAAGGGGTGAGTGAACAGAGGGATGGTGGGAGATAAGAAGGAAGGGGAGGATGAAGGGAAGGAAGAAGGAGGGGAAAAAGGGGTGGATGGAAGAATGGAAGAAAGTAGGGAAGAATGGTGGGTGGATTAGAGAGTCGGTTTGGAGGTAAGGAATGGTGAGAGATAGAGAGATGGAGGTATGATGGAGGGGGGGATGGAAGAGAAGCACGGGAGAGGAGAGGAGAGGAGAGAGTGTTTTAATGAGGATCTCCCTGACGTGTGAACAGGTAACAGTCAGCCAGTCAGGTGATACAGTCAGGTAGAAAATAAATAAATAAGACCACTTAAGTCCACAGGTAAGAAAATAAACATTAATTAACGTCGCACCTGTGAGTCAACACCTTATTTTCTTCCACCCTTGGGCTGTTGGCAGACGCTGTGACTGAAGCAACATGGTCAACATCGTGTTATAAAGGTGTCAGGAACTAACCATTATTATCATGATAAGATTCCGCGATGTTGGTTATTTTAGCGTCCACTGTTAATATAACGAGATGTACAAACAGCAATATTTCGTATTTCCACACCGTGAGGCATAATTATAATATCGACTAACACACGAGCGACCAGGCCTTAACAGCCTCCCGTCAGCCACCAACAACCAGAGTTAGGTACAAACTGCCTCATTGTGTGGTTATATTGACGTCAGGTATTAGCGAGGCCGCCAAGTCTCTGGTCCCGCTGCTTGTAATTTCCTTCATAATCTCTTGTGAGCCGCAACTCCTCCATAAATTACCGCCGAGGAGCCTCAGCCCTTATCACCGCCATTAGCATGACAGACAGACAGACGCAGAGCATTATGAACCCTGTGAACCTCAGCTGTTATCACCGGGATTAAACCCGCCGCCAACACCACAGTCGAGAGCCGTACTGGAGAAGGACCTCCAACCTGGAGGGTCGGGTGCTGGAGGCCGGGTGCTGGAGGTCCTCCTCCAACCTGGAGGGTCGGGTGCTGGAGGTCCTCCTCCAACCTAGAGGGTCGGGTGCTGGAGGTCCTCCTCCAACCTGGAGGGTCGGGTGCTGGAGGTCCTCCTCCAACCTGGAGGGTCGGGTGCTGGAGGTCCTCTCCCAACCTGGAGGGTCGGGTGCTGGAGGCCCTCCTCCAACCTGGAGGGTCGGGTGCTGAAGGTCCTCCTCCAACCTGGAGGGTCGGGTGCTGGAGGTCCTCCTCCAACCTGGAGGGTCGGGTGCTGGAGGTCCTCCTCCAACCTGGA